>NC_031681.1:3021348-3157978 GCF_000149555.1 Fusarium verticillioides 7600
GACCTATTCCCATAAAGCAGTGAGGCTATAATCACCATCTCGCGACGGACGACACGAACAGAATCAAATGGTTGGTCGCGATGGCAGTAGCTTATGGCTCCTTGCAGAGGTGGCATGAGGCAAACAGAATCTGGGAATCTATCATACGCACGTGTTATGCCTCAAGCTACCGCCTTACGCAGACGACTGACTTCTTGGATTATCTTCTACCCATTGTTCAACAAGATGAGAACGACTACGATAGAAAGAAATGGCAAGCAGTTCGTGATGCAATAAATGCGGAACGACCCCAAACACCCCGACAGAAAAACCGCGTCCCGGACTTGGTAGACTATCTCGATTCTCCAATTATGAACATCTTGATTGATCAACAACCATATCCTTGGCCAGTCGTGAGGAAGCAGACGGCTGCTCCCGGAACCGAGATTAGCAGAGAGACGGTGGTGAGAGTGTTCCTTGATCGGCTAAGCGACGTGGAAATTACCGAACAGGTTTTCATTGCTGCAGCAAGTAATTTCTCGCACGGCCAGAAATTAATGGACATCATGCTTGATGGACAGGGCCAGGATGCACAAATTACAAAAGCTGTTCTCAGATCGGCAGCGGTCAATAGCCGCAGCAAGAAAACTCTCATATCTTCACTTTTGGGACCTCAAGATATTGAAGTGTACTCGGAAATCAGCTCCGACGAAGTCTGGGAGGCACTATCATCACTCATGTTAGGTTCCGAACCAACTAACGCGAAGTTGGATGTACTGTACCTAGCCAAACTCTACTCAACGACGGATGACACCACACTCCTGCGAACGTTGTATTCAGCTACGGACCCTCTCATCATACCCTATTTGCGGCGGGGGCTGTACCAATTTGCATGGGATGAGCAAAGATTCGGGCACTTAGACGAGCTTGTTCAGATGCTTCCATCAGCGGTGGAAGATGTCATCGCGACGATTACTAACGCACTTCTGTCAAATGACAAGCATACGGTTCACAGAGCAATCGAAATCGCTCGTCGCCAAAGGCTTGATACAACGAAGACAGATATGGTAAATGAGGAAGTCGTCAATGGTTGTTCCAAAGTTATCGAAACCCGAAGTCCAGCGAAGTTGCTACAGTTCTTGGATTGTCTTGATGAACTCGGCATCTCATTTAGCTGTCAAGGCGAAGCTGAGTCTCCCCCTACCCAATCAGCGATACTTCCAGCAACAGTGTCCAAAGACCCTCGGTTTCTCAAAATTCTTATTGAGAAAAAGGTTGTATCCCCGCGTATGCGACCTTTCACAGTATCCTCGCATTGTTGGTCGAATTTCGGTGTCAGGGATGAAGGTGTCCGCGAAGAAAGATGCCCTCCCATCAGGATGCCCGATTGGCCGCTATACTGTGCGATAATTCTCGCTTTTGACTCTGAATTCATACACTTCCTTTGCATTTCGGGTGCCCGTGTCGACCAAGACCATCCTAGTACCAGTCCAGGGGGAAGAGAAGGCTCGATAATCAGCCAGCTAGAACATATCACAGCCTTTGATGATTTCAAGGGCCAGTTTCGGAATTTGAAAAGGTTATGCCGTAACATGGCAGGCGCACAATTGGATGCTAAGTATAAGGAGTGGGATCTTTCAAAGGTTACTGATTTCCATGTTTCATGGGAAAATTCATTTGAACAGGCATGGAGGTCAATGGATAATATGCTTCAATGGACGAATAGTGATAGGCGGCTGGATAACTATGATAAACTCCCAGAGAGACTGCAAGATGAAGGGATGTGGAATATATGGCGTAATGAAATCCTAGAGATACTCAAGTCTTTTTAGAAATTATATTATGCTCTTCTGGAAGTTATTATCTGCTTTCTAATAGTCTGCTTTATATAAGTTAGTTATAGCTATCTAAAGGAAAGTGCAGTATATTACTTTATCTTATATAATTACTTAACAAATACGAGAGATATCTATATTAATCCGATTCATGTCCTGAATTTCATATCAGATAAAAAATCGTACTAGGCCAAAGGGAGACGTTTTTGATCTTATCTTCTCGACCAGCGCCACTTACGACATGGTTCTAACTTGAGGTCTAGCGTGGGCGCTTATTTGCAGCTCGATCCCCTTTATTGATTTCAACCCGATTCACTTCTTAAGCCCAAGTCTTCCATGTCTAATGGAGTCGCCATCAGACATCGTCCTCTCGACACCCGGGTACTACGGGCCCGGGTCCATAGTGGCCTGGTACTGTATCGCAGCAGCCACAGCTATATCCTGGATATGGAACCCCGCCAATCGCTTTCAACCAACCTCGGACTTCATGGCGGCTATCTTGTACCCGTTCATCGCAATGATACACTTCGCTATACAGTTATGGAACTTCCCCTCCGATAAGACGCAGTATCTCAGAGCCAACCTCATGCATATCCTCATTGGAAATGGAGACGAGGGCCCTGTCTCTGCCAAATATGATTATCAGTACAAGAACCAAGTGCTTTTCGACAAGCCAGGTCCCGACATGTTCGAGGTTTTCCCACGCATCGTCACTATCGATGCTGCTTTGCGAATCAACGATAACTGTTTTTTTCTTTACTTGATCGCGCTTGGATTTCTCTTAATTGAGCCAAGGAAAGGCTGGACAGAACAACAGCTCAAGGGTTTCAATCGCGTTGAAAAATGCCTTGTTGCTGGCGTTGTACTGCCTTTAATGAACGGTATATTTCTACTCATTACTTGTGGCGATTCCCGAGCCTTTTGGATCCCTTTAGAGTCTACTCTCTTCAGATTTATGGCGGTTACCATGGGCATGTGCCCAGCTATGGTGGCATTCTTCATATATCTGCCACTAGAGACTGGAGATATTTCGTTCTCGGGGATACTGCCCGAAACAAAATCCATGAAACACTTTCCTGTGGAGCTCACTGTGAACCTGTTTCAACGGATCCGTAAAATTCGGCTGCTACATTTCGGGCTTGGTATCCTCTATCTTGTCTTTATTGGTATCTTGACTTGGGGCACAGTGAAAGCCTTAAGAGTGGCATATCCAATTCAGCTGTTTATTCCAGCCGTCGGTATTTCGATTTTTGAGATGGAGCAAGTAGCGAGCTTGTTTGGGGGTATGGTCGTCTTGTTTTATAACATCCACTCAATTTACTACCCGCATTAGAGGTCGTCGATTTATATACCCATAGGACAATAAGCAATCATAAATGTCGTCTCCCGAATTCAGTTTACTCCGATAATTGTTCCATGTCTTCTGCCGCTGTAGCACGCACCTTGAGCCCAAAATCGCGAAACAACGCATAGCTCTCGGATCGCATCGGACTCAGAGGTTCTGTAAGTTGAAAGTCAAATGCGCGTAACAACTGTACCGCCATAAGTCAGCAAGAATCACAAACAATGGATAAACGCTGTGGGGAAGCAAACCTCAAAATACACTTTTTGCAGCTCCATAAACGCCAATGGTTTTCCGGCACACATCCATCGGCCATGACCAAAGTTCATCTCAACGTTGCGGCGCATCTCAGCGAGATCGGAGGCTGAAAGGCCGATGAAACGCTCTGGTCGGAAAACATCGGCGTCTGGGCCAAAGAGGGCTTTTGAACCTAGAATAGCCGAGAAGTTGATGGCGATGGATGTGCCACCTGGGATGAAGTACCCGTTGATGGTGTCGCCTCCAGCTGGGACCTCTTTGGCTTGCTGTCCTGTTGTCACTGGGCGCATGCGAAGGCCTTCATAAATGACTGCCTGGTAACGGAGAGTCAAGTGTCAATCTTATTGTATGGGGTGAACTATACACGAATGGACTTACTTGTAGATAAGGCAACTCGCGTGCTTGAGCAGCAGTAATTGGACTGGACGCTCTTCCATCACGTATAGCATCTCGAATTTCTTCCTTGAGCTTACGGTAAACGCGGGGAGATGACATGAGGTAGAAGAGGGTCATCCGGATTGCGGATGCTGTGGTGTCTGAACCTGCGACAAACATGAAGAGTGTCTCAGATTGGGCGTTACCTTCTGATAGCCCGTGGACTTTGAAAGAGCTCTGATAAGAAGAGATATCAATCACCGTTCAAAAAATATGTCAGATAAGGAAGGTAGGATGCTCTGACGTACTAGCATATCTGTCTTTTCTGTTTGATCTTGACTGTAACGCTGTCGGACATTATCATTCGTAACCCTAAGCGCGATAGGTTAGTCTAAAGACTTTAATTTCCAGCGAAATACCTGACGATCGAACCGAGTGTGACTTACTTCATCAGTGGGCCAATTCCGTGATCGTCAGTCTCGCGTGGCCCAAAGTATTTAAGGAATGTGGTTGAGTACATGATGGCTCGGATCCACGGAACATCACTCGTCAGCGCCATCAAAGGCATGTGCTCATCCAACCCCTCATAGAATCTATACGGATCCGAGTCAGAAGTGCAGCAACCAAACTCTGTGCCAAGCGCCACTTTGGAAATGACATCAAGGGTGAAGTACGACAAGACGTTGAGGAGTGGCAGTGTACGAAAGACACCAGCCGCAGGCTCTGAGAGATATCGGCGGCGAATCAAGGATATGAGGTTATTGACCTGCTGATCGACAGCGCCCTCGAGATTAGGCGTGTCACGACCACTATACGCGGGCGCAAGCCTTGCTTTCGCACGATCATGCTGTCGTGGATCTCTCACCGCAAACATAGTCTCGTGATACGGATTGAAACGCACGCCATCAACCCAAGAGGACTTGCCATAAGAGCTCTTTGTCGCCGACATGCGTTTGACCAGCTCAACATCTGAAGTGAGCAGAACCTCTGGCCCGATTCTGACGAGTGAGCCGTATTTCTCGTCGAGAGCGACGAATACGTGATGCTGTTTGCCACTGTAGGCAGTCCGGCCGATCCATATGTAGCTGAGTCCTGCGAACCAGGGGCCTGGGACGTGCGAGGGGCGATACCATGCTAGAAAGGTTGTGATGAACCCCCATGATGATAGTAAGCAGAAGGCCGCTATGCCGATGCCACTGGAACTTGAGAGATCTGATATATAAGAGAAGTCCATCGCTATCAATTGTGCTCTGCGTTCCTGTTGAATGGTGACTTGGGGCGTGGAGCTGAGAAAGGATGGAGGATTGAGCTGCATCACAACTGGGTGTCTGACATATTAATACACACAAATCAGTCTGTGAGTCTACAGTCTCTCTCTTGCAGATCAAACGCAGCTTGTATCAACAGTTCCGTTGCTTTGTATTTAGCCGGTTGGTAGTAAAGGCCAGCCGTGTCTACCTTTCCAGCCTCGCGCATATGCAGTTGCTTTGTCACGCTTATGTATTACATTGCAGATTGGCATAATACGACCGTGTTCAACAGCCAAGAGCCAATCATTGACCTCTCGTTTATCATGTCCGTTTGCGAGCGTATCACTTGACTTTTTGTCCCTTCTGGGTCTGCAGGTAAGAAAGTCACATGCTTGCATGCGTATCTTAACGTCATACATCCCGGAGTAAAACCCGGAAAGGAACTTCCTGGTCGGATTTCGTGAAGTTAATTCGACGTAGAAGACCTCAAAATGGAACACTGCAGCTTGAGATGCAATATGCTGTACTTGTAGCATTGGAAGCGGATTTCTATAATCACTGCGCTCAGTTCGCTTCCTGTCTGGTTCCCTAGGATGTCTTCAAGAGGAAGACTCTATATATATTCTGGTGAAGATCAGTGACCAATGATTATATGCTGAGGCAAAGCTCCGCATATTCTTGACCGCGTGTGGCAAATGATCATCCTGTTATTTGACTCTCAGGATAACGTTATCCGTGAGCAGTAAATATTCAACTGGCAAATCAACCCCACCAATCGAAGCCCCTAGTATCGTGTGTTGGATGTTCTCTGCGTACCTTGCTGTATATTGCCTCATTTCGACAGATATGCGCATATTCGTAGATGCCAAGGGCACTCTCGATCGGGGACCAGAGAGTCGGCCCGGGCTATCGTTGTATGAAGTAAACATTCTAGAAATGCTCGGCTGAGTTTTGCGGACTACTGAGGTAGTACTTTCGACGAATTGTTCCTCTCCAAAAAGTGATTCAAGTTCCGAGGCGGACATCTCCATCTGAAGTGCTACGCTCGTTGTGAGTCCCGCAGGTTGCGTACCAATCGCGGTCGTCTCTACCATTACTACCTATGCATCAGGAGAACGCTGTAGCCTTGTGGTTCGGAGGTTTTGTCATGCAGGACTTACTACACGAGCCTTAATTTAACATCACGCACGGTCGGCCCAGGCTTGGCCCACACAAACCCGTGAGCCTAAATAGCTGAAACATCGCCGTGGGTCCGGGAACTTTTCGGTAGAGGTTACTACTTTAGCAATATCAAACTTCGAAGTGCTAGTTGGAAGGATTTAAAGTTGATGTGATACAACTACCTAGTAAAGACTGTCTTGAGTACAGAAGGTTAGAATTTTAGGTTGGGTAGGGCTGATAAAATTAAGCTTGACCTCTACAGACAGAGCTTCATCTTGACAGCCTGCACTTTAACACTCTCCATAAACTATCACTGCGAAGGTGGATAATGCTGATCTTCGGGGGATTTCTAAAGATAGTAAGCCGTGAACGAAGTCTAATGGACAGCAACTCGGAACTAAACGAAGTGCCATAGCGTATCCCTCGTATTCACTACGACTAGCAAGGGAGTTTGCCGATCAGCACGGAGGAGCCTACAAAGGCAGGATACGGATATATAACTATTACAATCCAAATGTCGATAGGTTAATTACCTCTTGTAAGCCACTGAGTTTTAAACATATCCTGTCGTTCATTCAGTTGCCTCTCGCCAAAATGCGCTTTTTCTCTCTTACCTTTCCCGCTGTTTGCGCGGCTGCAGCAGTCTCCAAGTGCGAAAACCCTACCAAGCGTCTTGAATGGCGCGAGCTTGATGATGCAGCCCGCCAACAGTACACCGACGCCGTTCTGTGCCTCTCAACCAAGCCATCCCGTCTCGGGTTGAACACCACTCTTTACGATGACTTTCCTTACGTTCACGCTCATTTGGATAAGCAAAGTAAGTAAAAGTCCCCCGTTCGCGATTGCAAAACAATGTGCTGACAGTATATGGCGTCCAGTCCACGCCGTTGCTTCGTTTCTCCCCTGGCACCGATACTTTGTGCATGTCTATGAGGGTGCCCTCAAGGAATGTGGCTATGAAGGAGTTATGCCGTGAGTTTCTCCTCGCAACAGAATTGCCGCGATGAACTTCCTAACATAAATATCTAGGTATTGGGACTGGTCCCTCGATGCCGACGACACACCCAAGTCCACCATCTGGGATCCCAAGACTGGCTTCGGCGGCAACGGCAGCCCCAATAAGACCGAGTCTATCTACGATGGGCGTGCTGTTAGAAAGTGTCTCGACGACGGACCTTTCAAGGACCTCTTTCCTGCCTACCTGACCACTGAGTACGATCCCCATTGTCTGGCGCGAGATTGGAACGATGGAAGTGAAAATGTTGGGAATATGTTGTCTGGGAACTATAATAAAGAGGCAGTTGCAAAGGTTCAGGCGGTCAAGGACTATGATCACTATCGTCAGAAGTTGGAGGCTGGTCCTCACGGTGCTATCCATAGTGCGATTGGTGGTGATATGATTCCCAATACGTCCCCCAACGGTAAGTCCCGTCTCCATACTCTCGTTCAGAAAGATCATGGCTAACATATCAGATCCCATCTTCTTTCTTCATCACACCCAGATCGATCGACTCTGGTATCTCTGGCAGCAGGAGAGCCCCAAGGCTCGCACCATGGAGTTCGCTGGCTACAAGACTCAGGATCAGTTCGACGGAACCAAGCCTCCTCCTGCTTCCCTCGAGGATACACTCCTCATGAATGGCTTGGCGGATGACTTGAAGGTCAAGGATTTGATGATCACTCAGAGCTCACTTCTCTGCTATTACTACTAGTGGCAGAATTGGAAGCTCGGCGTGAAGGGCTCGTCCGATTCCTGCCTGGACTTGATATATTAGTTTCGACCCATGCGATGAGCTTCACATCTTACCTGGGGATTGGCTGAGTTGTATTTGTACCGGAAATTACCTGTTGTGTCGCACTTTTGTCAATTATCGGAAACTGTATGCTCCATGCATCATGAGTAAGAGGAGTGCGCAGACGTCGCAAATTACCAGTGTCAGTATATTTGCTTCTGGTGAGCTCAAGAGCTTGTATTAGCATGGAGAACGACGATAATTAGAGTTCTAGAATATCGGAAACTGCTGCGAGTAATAAACGTCGAGAAAAGGATTGGGTTACGGCTCACCGCACGCTGAAATCAGATGAACAGCGTGGAACGATGGGGCGAGATAATGCTTGGCACACCGGCGGTTGGGAAACAACTCAGTGACATTCACGTTGGAAAGGCACCGATGCCCAGCAACGCTATAAGAACCAAGTTCAATTTACCTATCTTAACCCTCTGGTCCGCTCTCTGCGGTTTCCAAAGCTTTCTAATAACAATGGTCCTACAGACATGTGAGGTGCATGATGTGATCTATCAGCTGCGGAGTCTATCAACTCCAAACACCACTCTTATCAATCAGTCCGGGCCCTAGTCCGTATAATAACTGAACTAGGCACATGATACCTACTCAAACAGTTACCCTTCAACCTCTTCCCCTTTTCTCTCCAGTACTTCGTTGACCTAGTAAAGTCGGTAACATATCTTTTCAGCATGGAATTTGTGTATCTACTTACATCCATTGGCTACAAAGGAGGTATTGGATGGCCTCGGCTCAGATCAATAACAGCTTCAGCAATTTCCCTAAGCTCTTCACCTGTCCTCTGACGTCTGCATGGAGGCTCAGCATCTGCATCATCCGGTCGTGCACTCTCTGGACTAGAGGTCTGTGGTGTAAGCGTGGCAGGAGAAGATCCAGTGTCAGTCAAGGTGCTCCAAAGGCCAGGTGGAGTGCTATTCGAATCTCCATGGTGTGATGGATCACCAAGAATGGCTGGATCTTGAGCAGCGGGTTGCGGTGCCTGAGAAGAGGGCACGGGATTCGTAGCCGGAGAGGTCACGTTGATAACTTCTCCATGGTGCGGCTGCACACGCTGTTCCTCTCGGCTTGGCTGTCCACGTTGAACAGAAAATCCCCAATATCCACTCGAGGGCCTAGCATTGTGGATTTCGCAAGGCCTATCAGGAGTTGCCTCATACATTGATGTATTCCTTCCTGTGGATGTATGTCTCCCGTGTTCACCGTACATACTACTCGGTGGCTCTAATTGCAGAGACATTCCATGCGGGGCCGGATGCGCAATTGCAGCTGCAGCCCGGTGTGGATCTTGGGTCGGGTATGACCTTCCCAGGGCCTCGCCGTACTGTCCAGAATGCCATGACTGGTACTGACCCTGATGCCTGGCGTCTCTGGGACGAGAGCCTTGATGCGAGAATGGAGTTTCAGGGGGATATCCGCCTCGTGTAGAGTACCTGTCTCCCGAAGTCTCATACTCATTCCCATTCCTGCCTACCCATGAGGGTTCCCGATAGGTGGAGTTGTCTGGAATGGGTGGTCGATACGGACTTCTAGGTGGAGGTACAGTTGGATATCCACCAGGTGTAGGGTTCCCATTTCTCAAAGTCCCACGTCCATGCCCGTCATACTGAGAACGGGGCTGGTTCTCGCCGGAGGTTGCCCTGATAATCCCATAGTCTTCGGTGGGAGGAAACATTCTCATCGAAGGTAGCGGCGTTGGTGGCGGGCTCAGAGGGGTATAGGCGGGCGAACGACTTCCCGTACTGGACTCTTCGGTTCCGTCACCGTTGGGTCTCATGAGTAGCCTGGCCAGTTGTGGCGTGTCAGTTGAAGAAGTCTGTGCCGACGGACCTTGGACCGGTCTGCCAGCAGGATCGTGATGCCCCCTCGGCGGTTCATGATCAGGATACCCCTGGTCGTGATAACGTGATGGTGGTACATAACCATGCTCAGACCGAGGGCGCTTGGCGGGTGTGCATCTCAAGGTAGGTACCGGACGTGCAGTCTTTTCGTAGCACTTAGGTGGGTGACCACGGTCTGGTAGTCTGTGTCTTCGTGGAGTCTCATTGCTGGAACCTGAGTGAGATAGTATGCGGGAAAGTGGAGCTTTCCCCCAAGATTGACTCGTATGCCTATCGTCAGTAGAGTTTGGATCAGGAGCTGGACGTTGAGATTGGCCTGAACCTTCATAGCGATGTTGGCTTGAGGGTCCACCGTTCTGATCATTCGCGTATCCCTGGTTCTGTGATGCTTGTGGCATTCGTGGGTGACTTAGGGAAGGTGGAGGAGGTACCTGATGGCGTTGGGCCGCTTCGAGATGCCTGTTCTCAGGTCGACGGCTTATCTCCGACAATAGCTCAGCCATGCTACGAACAACCAAGACACGCGTGCCCTGAACTTTCATTTCCATGGAATTCTGCTTTGGCATGTACAATATGGGCTCCGCCTCAGCATTAAGAATACCAGCAATGTCCTTCTCTACCGAACACCCAACGATGACAGCATTTTTCGGAGATACTCCGCAAGCATCCAAAGCCCTTTTGAACACCCTGAGGTCTGGCTTGCGCAACACCGGATCTTTCGTAATGATATTGGCATCAACGTACTGCCAGAAGTTGAGATCTTTCACGGCATCCCACTCAAGATCATCGTCGGCAACAACAATCGCATAATCGAGACTCTTCAGCTGCGCAAGGGTTTCAGACGCTCCGGCGACTTCAAACCGGTTGCGGTTGAATTCAGCTCCAAACTCTCTGCCGATGAGGTACGTGTCACTCCGCGACGGCGGTTCGAGGTTGAGCTCCCGAAACATCATCTCAACTTTATCTACCGGACCTTGTGTAGGATGACAGCCTAGTGCTGAGAGCTGGGAGTGGATGTGGCTTACATACGCAGCGGCCATACCATCATGATAGGCTCTCTTCAGTTCATCCATAGATTTGCCTCGAAGGTTTGGGATGAGTTGCTTGCATCTTATCAGACCGCGTTCGGTCGCAAAGTCGCGGTTGAAGAGGGTGTCGAGGGTGAAGAAGATGGCCTTGCCGCCTCGGAGATTGGGATCCAGTTTATCTGGAGGTGGAGGTTGAGGAGGCGGCTCTGTGTTGGTAGACATGGCCTCCTTGCTTGAGCTTGACTGAGAGGACACTTTGTAACGAGAACCTGTTGAAGAACTTTTTAGAGGATTGGGGAGGAGAAAAAGGCCCTCCTTTTATAGAGAGGCACTGGGAGGGAGGCAGGAAAAAGAGTTTTTTTATTAAAAGATAAATGCATTATGGGTTTGTTTTGTTTATTCGCGCAAAAGGATATGCTCCTACAGAGCGCTCTAGGTAAGATATAAATACATCATAGGCTTGCTTTGTTTATGCGCGCAAAAAGCCATATTCTCACTATGCGCTTGAGATGATAGATGCTTGCTGGTGTTGAAGACTTAGACTTTCATAATTCAATGTCGACTTGAACTCTGTCGTCGCGTCCGCTGCGGGATCGATAAATTATACTTTTTAGAGCAGAGCTGAACTGGTGCGCTGTGCATATTGCCTTTAAAAAGTTGAACTTAATTGCAACTTTCCAGTGTGCTGGCTCCATACGTCTCGTCGACATCTCGTAAGCTTTGACTATTAGTCTAGCCAACAGATGCTTGACGATCTAAGTTTGCTTCCACCTTGATTGAGGTCATATCTGCCTCCGATTGCAATCTAATTCCCTTTCGCGCCTGCTTTCTCATCACGCTGTCGTGACATTTAAATTTGTTATCTGGAAAGACATCCGGGACGCGGTCCCGATATCATTGTGCCATGTGGTCGTGTGCTGCCTGAAGTCTGTTTATGGCGCGATTGTTTTGCTGTGATGGACCTGACAGCTCATTTTCGCATCACCAATCATATCTCGCGCTCCATCTACGCTTCTCAAAGTTTATGTCATGCTGTTTGCGTCATTTATATCACGGCCCAAGTGTGCAGGGTAAGAAGATTTGTTGTCCACGAACAAAGTGGTTACGGTGCCCACTGTGTCAAACTCTGAGTACTTTGGCTGATGGTAGAAACTGCACATCTCGATGGGGGTCAAGTTTTGTCTCTACTTGGTCAGACTCTATTGATGCTGCACTTTCCGCCTTTTTGGTGCTCGAAGGGCTTGCCTTGCCAGTTCATTCGACTTGAATGTGTTTGCCTGCTGATATGAACGTATAATACGGCGGAGAAAATTGTCGTATGTCCCTCTGTTGATGAGATTAAACTCACATATGTGTAGCATGCTGGCTCAAACCAATTGGCGGAGAGACAGTTTCGCAGTGGCTCCATCAACTGGCACGAACTAATGGTCGTAGACTCTGTAACTCGAGCCACCAATCTGACGACCACTCAGACTGGAATCTGTTTCGGGGGTCTGGTAGCCGATTGCAACCACAAGGTTACCACTGACCAGATTGATGGACATGCTCATTTCGGCAATGGTGATATCGCATAATCGTCGGGTCATCTATTCCCGCAGCTCAACATATGATAGATAAAAATAACCGACACTGGGTATCCACGTATCCACTGCACCTTGGCCATCAAGGCTCTGCTAAGGTATTAAGGTCATGATTCGGTTGGCGGCTTATCGAGCATGTGGGCTGTCGACGGCCACGTCTCTTGCAGGAGCCATGTCATCACAAACAAGGTTCAGGTTTATAGAGTTTCCCGCCAAATATCCATGATTTTGATAAGCTTGATGGTATTTAACTAGCAAAGTTTGTGCGAAATGCGCGAAACTTCGAATCTGGAAGTCTGTTCATCTCAACGCCACGATGAACCAATCAGCGCTGACCGTTAATGTGCGCACACATGTCCCTGCAAAGTTTAAACTACCATTCTTCAAACACGATTCGTGGAAATACTACTGATGACTCGTCCTAGATAATCAGGGACCACCAACTAATGCACCACGGACCGTGCCCTATCTCGGTCCCTAACACGTTTCATGATCAGCGCGAGTCATGTCTCATCTGTCAAACTGCGGGACCCTTGCATTTATCCTTGGGATTACAGGGCAAAGAGTAAATGCCGGGTTGTCACGAATGCCGTTATCCGAGGAATACGAACTTCTTGATTGGTACTGACTTATCACCACTGCTACTCTAATTCTGCACTGTCCTTCAGGGTCCTTTTAACAACAAGGCCCTCCCATACTAGTTCGCCTCTGCTCCCTGCGCTCCACATTTCTTCTCACAGTAGTAGGTGAACTGGGATTCATCGTCAGTTGCAACTCAACATAACCCCAGTGACTTGGTCCGGGGATAGTGTGCTACGTTACTCACCTCGTCACCGCCAATATGCCAGCCATTAGATCCACAGACAAGACCATCCTACTCCATGTTAGCACCTCATTCCATCAAGACATTTGCAACTGGGGTTACCCACAAATTTACAATCAGGGCACTTGTCCCACTGGTTGTTACCAGTGTTGCGGTTCTTGTAGTAGGCGCAGGCGCAGTTGGTGGCGTCGGGGAGAATCTCATAGTTGACTTTCCAGTTGTAGCTGGGGCTCCATGGTGTTCCTCCGATGGGGTCGTAGTGACGGTTGGTGACGCAGACAGCTTGGCTGTGGAGCTTTGCTGAAGCGCTGTTGAGACTTTGTTAGTTGTGGGATATTTGGGGAGGGTTTGGAGATTCGTACAGAGTTGCGAGGGCGAGGAGAGAGGTGATGCTGAGGAACTGCATTGTGATGATGGAGATAGAACCTAGAAGATTTGAGAAAGGAAGAAGGGAGACAAGAATGTGATGCTGGATGATATGCGCTTCAACAACGGGATCGAGAGTGCTTATATGTTCAACATCACGGCTAAAACTCGAGGACGACTCCGATGACGGAAGCTCCAATCCTTTGCTGCCAACTCATGACCCAGGCATCATCTGACTGTTATCTGAAGCTATACCCCTTTTTTGGACCTGACCTGCCAATTTCGTACTCGAGTCATTCTATACGACAGATAACCAGGATACATCATCTCACCAAGTCCTATCGCTCTCCCACGAGGTCCGGCAGTTGCCTCGCAATCAGAACTCATAGACGAAGACACCATGAGTAAAGTGGTGATAGCAATGGCCTTGCAAGATGTCTGACCAGTAATAAATTCATCCGTATCCCGGACCGACACATTAACCTTGTTGTCTTGATCATCGGTGTCAGTTGGACCCGTCGACTAGTGAGCCACCTTCCTAATGCACCAGAAGCTCGGGTCTTACCGAGACTTGGTCTGAGTGAATCCACAACCACCGATACGTTGAGCTTCTGTAAACTGACGATCTTTATAGCCGCGCAAATAGCTTCATGTTGAGTAACTTGAGAGATTACGAGGGAGTTTCCGGAATCGGATGAGAAGCAACTGCCGATGTTGTGGTGATGAGTGAATTATCGAGGGCTTTCATAGGAGAGATACTTTGAGAAGTTGAGCTTCCAGTTGGGTGTTTCAGGTATAAAGAGCTGAGCTGCTCCTGGCAACAGAAAGCTTTCATCCTTCACCCAACACCCTTTTTCCAACTCCTCAACAACCTCTTTTATCTAGAGTCTTCGAAGATGATTGCCCCTCAGTTCATCCTTCTCAGCCTGGCCGCTGTCGCCAGCGCTGCTCCCTTCATGACAGAGCGCGACCTCAACTCCACCATCTGGACCCCCGACCACGTCCTCAAGCAAGATGAAGTCATCCTCTACGGTGAAGGTCGCAGTAAGTCACTCCCTCCCTCTTCAGATCTCATCACCATTTAACATACCCAAGTGGAGGTCGTTCACGTCAGCGTCTATGAGAAACTTCTCGAGTCAGAGGGCATCAACCCCAACACTCCCGAAATCGATCACGACTGGCTCAAAGCCGGCTCCAAGGCTGTCGCACCCCGCGATCTAGAGGAACGTCAGTCCTGCGGTGCCACAACCTCCTACGTAACCGACCGCACCCAGCGCTTCGTCGACTGGGACGTGCAAATGTCCCCCGTCGTGATCGGCGCCGGCAGCGGCATCGACGTCAGCGTCGCTTCAGCCTTCAGCATCTCCAACAGTGTTTCCGTCAGTGCAGGTCTCGATCTAACGGCTGTCAAGGACCGTCTCGGCGCTAGCTTTGGTATTAACTACTCTCGCACTTGGACTACTCAGGCCACCGTCACTGTCCGCGGTACCGTGCGCGCTGGTGAAACTGGTGTTGTTATCACTCGGCCTTGGACTAACCGTCGTTATGGACGTGCGTTTAGGGGATGTGTTGGGTCTATGCAGCAGACTGGTACGTGGATGGCTGACGCGCATGAGGAGGGGTCTTATGAGGGTGTTAGATGGGTTGCTGGTGCTATTACCATGTGCATCAAGAGACAGAGCGGTATTCCTCTTTCTCGATGCAACGGCGGTGGAGACTTCCGATAAATTGCTGTCGATGGGTCTAGAGCCCGTACGAGTCATGGACCTAGGATCTTGCGTGGCTTGACGGGCGGGGAGGGAATGTCAACGGGTATAACACGGAAACCTGGCCACGTGGTGACCATTGATGCAACATTGGGGACGTTGAATATCCTTGGCTGAACAGTATTGCCTCAGAATCTTCTTGGCGGATGAGAGCTTTATAGCTTGTTGGTACCAGTTGGTAATGCAGGTAGCTTGAATATACAATCAATAAGCTGAAATGTACCTATCTTTCATGATTCGCGACTTGCTTATTAAGTGAGTGGTCTCATTTTTCATCCCCCTCTCTCGCCTGGAATATACAAACAAGCCAGGTAGTATCTGCATCAGTATCTGGCCCACGTTCCTGAGGACAAGAGGCTATTTTAATCTGCTTCGTCGAAGCATCCATGATGCGGGGAAAATGGACACTAAAGGCAATGGACCGTGAAGCGCGGTCTGTGCGGGCAAGCCTAGCCTCGGAGCGATGAAGCTGAGATGGTGAAGCATACCTTCTCAACTCCTCTGCTGTCATGTGGGACTGAGAAGAACGTCAAGAGTCTAGTTTATTTTCTAGCCTGGCGACCCTAACCCAGGAAGCATATTCCGCTGCGAGCTTGTTTTGTTGAAAGGCGAGTGCTTGCTAACAATGCCCAAAGACTTTTAGATACCAGAGCCTTTAGATATTAGCTTGGATCTTTTGTAAGGCTGGCTATAACAAAACCTAGATTTTTTTTATAAAAAGAATTGAATGTTGAGCAAGACAGCTGGGCATGAGATGAAGAAATCTTGCAATGTGGGGAAATAAACTTTAATGGCAGCTTCAGTATGGGGTATGGGGAACCCAACTATGCCTCCAAGAGTCTAAGCATAATCTAGCGTAAACTCTATTACCTGCCGTAGACATTTGCCGCCCTTCCGAGCCGAGGAGGGTTTTCGATTTATATCACTTGACTCTCAATGGTTGATATTAAGCCGATATGCCGATGGAATATATTAAGCCAATATGCTGCAAGCCCACATCCTGTGAACTCACGGGAGATAACTACGGTGGGGACCAACATATCACGTAGCGATGAAGTCAACTACCATCCCAACACTATCTCCTGTAGAGAAGCTGGGTCTTGGGGTAAAGATACTTCTTCGTAAGTTATCCCTTCACACTACCGTTTCGTTGGCCTGCATGGTTGACTGACAGATTCAAAGTACCCGGAACCATCGTGGGCATTCTCATTAGAGGCCTGCCACTTGCCATCCAATACAAAGTCCCGTTGAATCTCTGGTTTAGCTGCATGGTCGGACGCATCCTCCTCGGTAACTTCAACCCACGCCAGATCCAATTCCTCTCAACGCCAACGATAGATGCCTACACAGCCTGGATCAAAAAGCAGCGAGACCAGGGTCGTCACTCTCGTCTAAGCATCGACATTGAGCCGCTTACTGGCACTGACGCTTCCATATTATGGATCGGCAATCGTAAGAAGGCATCTAAATTCGTACTCTTTTTGCATGGCGGCGGATACGTTGCGCCCCCTCTACCGGGCCACTTCACTTGGTGCTGGGAGGCGTATGTCAACGGTGGACCTGGGACGGAAAAAGAGGTTGCTGTTGCGTTTTTACAGTACACTCTGGCTCCAGGTGCTAAATATCCCGATCAACTCCGTCAAGCTTCCGCCGCTCTAGATCATGTACTTCAAAGCGGCGTGAACCCAAGTGATCTGATAGTCGGTGGTGACTCGGCTGGAGGGAATTTGGCAGCTCAACTCGCTTACCACCTCCTACATCCGAACCCAGCTGTCCCGGAAGTCAAGCTTGAAAGACCATTAGCAGGAATGTTCTTGGTTTCTCCATGGCTAAGCGACCGAACAGACACGGCTTCCTTCGAAAGCTACGGCAATGTCGACATGCTTTCTGCAGGCTTGCTCCAACACACGTCCATACACTCATTCAGCAGTGAAAATCTGAAACCAAAAGTCAACCAAGCTCACCCCGCTCTCCCCATGGATGGAGATTTATCATGGTTGAGCGATCTCCCAACGATCACGAAAGCACTCTACGTTACTATTGGAGCACGCGAGGTCTTTTGTGATGCAGTCGTCGAATTTGGGAAAGCTGCTCAGGAGAAATGTCGGTCTATTCCTGTAGTGCTTGAAGTTGGTGAGCGTGAGTGTCATGACTTTATACTGATTGAGAACCAAGCAGAGGTGATAGGGGATGCTACGGAGAGGATGAGGAAATGGGCGTCGAGGATATTAGTGGACTAGTGGTGTTGGGCCAGAGAATCATTGGATTTTAGTAGATGGAAAGGATAATGTTCACACGGCAACAAAGTAACAGCACGGGCAAGACTTGAAGAGGAGCTTTGGTGGTTTTGGTACAGGTTTAGGAATACCAGACATGGCAGCAGTTGGTAAATTCTACGCGGAGAGCCCGTTTCAGAGAAATGCCATTTAATGGCTTGCTACTCCAGGCAGCTGAAGTCTATGGACCATCTTAGTTCAACAACATTGATCTTCTCTCTTCTCCATAAGACATAGTTTAAGTAGATGCCTTCATCACCTCTGTCAGTTCAGCCAGCATCTTCCGCCCATCAACAACCTTCATGCTAGCAATGAGCAACGTAGAAGACATGCTACCGACGCCAGTCTCTTTGTTCGAGTCGGTAAAGCGAAGATACTGGGAGACGCAGCCAGCACCGGAGCCATCGGGTGCATCCCAAGATTGGAGCTCTTTGGTTTCTTGGATGGTCGTTTTATTATCGACACGGAATTTGGCGATGATATCTGTGAATGATTGTCGGGTGAAATGATCATGGTTGATTCTGAGTTGCGCGATTAGTTTTGTTTATGATGAGATTTGCTTTGGAGCTTCACTTACCTGGCTGTAAAGTCTTCTGCTATGCACTCTTTGATGGTGTTTGCTGAGATTTCATCGTCTGGCTGGACGAAGATTCGGGCGTAGAGATCTTGCATCCAGCTCCCTAGGGCAGAAACGGGAAGGGTGGATTCGAGATTGCTGGCCATGGTGGGTGGGTAGCAGGTTCGTAGGAGCTTTGGGAGGTTGAATAATGTTGTGAGATGGAGGGGGAACAGTCGATCGAAGGCTTCATCAGCATTTATTTATACCCAGGCCATGATAGACATTGTCTATATAAGTCGGGAGTGGATCCACACAAGGTTTGAATCTAGCGTGCGGAACTCCGCATCTTAGTCAAGCTGGCCCGGAATGGTCGGGCTCAGCGCTGAGCGGCTTATTTTCCAGTGGCTACTATCTGGAGCACCATTTTTCTACTCCTGAACAACACTAGCCAGGATTAACACAGAGTTTTCTAATTTCATCCCTCAGGCATGGTTTCATCCAGACAAAAGTCATGCTCGGCCTGTGTCCGGGGTAAGAGGCGGTGCGACCTTGGATTTCCGCAGTGCGGACGCTGTCTTGCGAGGCGGCGCACCTGTGTGTATGCTTGGATGTCGCCCGACGACGAGCAAGAGACATCGGAAATCTCTGATGTGACTGTTTGGAATGATCAAGCCGACACTACCGAAACATCTCGACCCTACCATGAGTCGCGTACGCCAGAAGTGCACCATGATATTTCGCTGTTTCCAACTCCCACTACCATTCCGCCTCCTCTCGTGCCACTCATAGATGAAATCACCGGCCGCGGAAAAACGATATCATTGTTCACACCAGATCCTTGTATTTCACAGACGCTCTACGCAGGGGTGATCGGTGATACCACCTTGCAACCGTCGCAGGTGTCCCGCAATAGACCTGTGTATATAAATAATACCTTGAAGGAGCGTGCAGAGTATGAGGCAAGTCGACTGGCTCATCAGGTCAAGACCTTTGCAGAATCAGGGCAAACATGCTTCATCCACTGCTCTCAAACCGGCACCTCTACTGCACTACGCGATGCTTTCGCTGCTTGCTCCATCTACGCAGCACGCAACTCAGCGAATGCATCTCTTGTGGCATCCGAGATTTCGCGACGAGCGGAACTACTCTTGCAAGCTACAAACATGGCTATCGCTCTATGTCCTCCGAGCTCTCCGTGGACTCTGAGCCTTGACCTCCTACCCTCGGTCCAAGCCATGCTGGTATACCAGTGTGTGCGGCTCTTCTCAGGTGACGACTCGCAAGAAGGACAAGTTGTTCAGGACGCCAAGTCGCTTTCCAGATGGGTTGATATCTTGCAAGCACAACCTCCCTCCAGCAATTCAGAGTCTGACCAATCGTGGAAAGATTGGGTCCGAGCAGAGAGCATCCAGCGAACCATGATCTTTGCAGATCTTATCGAGAGCATTTACACATTTCTCAAATTCGGCTGGTACCAACCCAGTCTAAGGCTCGCTGAGCTAGGCTTCACAGGCCGCGCGAGCATATGGGACGCAAGGTCGCTGGCAGAGTGGCAACAAGCAATCGGGCTGAGGAGCTGGCTAAGAGTGGAGATGTCAAAGTTTGGTGATAGTGTCAAGGGGGCTTCTTTGGATGAGCTCGATGAAATGGGGATCATGATCTTGGTCAGCTATGAGGGTTTTGAGGTGTTGAAGAAGTGGGCTGGTGAAGATAAGAAGCTCATTGAGAGATGGGGTTTAAGCTCGGGAGGTAATAATCCTTTTGCATAACTCTATAGATCTAGATATAAGACCTGCAACTTTGACTGCAACACTAATACAGCAGCTGTGTTTAGAACAGGCTCGCGAGCTGTGTTACTACATACCCTATATGATTGCACTGAAGCCAGTATACATAAAATGGAGATTTGAACTGCCCCAACTAGTTCTGAGTTGACCTTTCTAATATCTACCCCTTCCATTCAATCTTTTTCTTTCCACCATAACTTTCTTACATCAGGACGTCAAATGTGCTGTTTGCAGTTGAGACTTGTGGCTGAGGCTTATCTCGGCAAACAGAACTTAGTCACAGGAAGAAACATACAGCCTGTCATAACTACTCCTCATCCTCCAATCCAACCAACTTGTTGGAGTCCTTCCACAGTCGCTTCGCCTGCTCAACGTCATACGCGTGTGGGGCATACCCAGGCCCAACGATCTTATCGTCCCCAGCAACAGACGCCTTAGCAATATCGCAATCAACAAGGTACTTGCCACCATCATGCTTCCAAGCTTCACCGACAGCCGCCCAAACTGTAGTGGCAGCACCTTGCTCCACGCTCTTCATCATAGGATAGATGTGCTCCATACCCTTGAAGGCGTCGGGGGGCATATGTCTGGTAAGTCCTGTGGCGATGATACCAGGGTGGACGCTAGTCGCGTACAGGTGCTGTGCGCCGTAGCGGCGCTCGATCTCGTTAGCCATGTAGATATTTGCCGTTTTGGACTGAGCATAAGCGACATTAGGTTCGTAGCCTCCGTGCTCAAAGGCGTAGTTATCAGAGTCATTGATGCCGCCGATGTTATGGGCGGAAGACGAGAGCACCACAACGCGAGAAGGTAGGTCAGGCGAGGCAGCAGCAAGGAGTGCAGGCTTGAGAAGCTGGAAGAAGAGGAAATGAGATAGATGATTGGTGCCGAACTGAAGCTCATGACCATCCTCAGTAAAGCGAAGGTCGGGAATAGCCATGATACCAGCATTGGCAATGAGACAATGGACCTTGGAGGTCTTCTCCAGGATACCTGCAGCTGCAGCGCGCACAGATGCAAGAGACCCCTGATCCATCTGGAACAGTTCCATGCGGGAGGGGTCAAAGATGCCATCTAGGGCAGTCTTGGCCTTGTCGAGGTCTCGGGCTGTGAGGTAAAGAGTTGCTCCTGTGGCAGCAATGGCGCGGACAGTTTCAATGCCGATACCAGAAGATACGCCTGTGATGACGAAGATTTGGCCCTGGCGCTTTTCCTCGAGACCTTCGTCTTTGATGATCTGGAGGGCTGTTGGGCGAGCATCGCCTGGGCCTTTGGTGTCGGCGTGGACGGCGGTGTAGCGAGACATGATTGATTGTAGATGTGAAGAAGAGAGCTGGAAAGCTTTTAACAGTAGATGTTCTCGAGTTGTTGTGGTTGATGAGAAACAGATGCTCAGTGTTGGTGAAACGAGGGCCTTTAATATCATGGCTCTCAGTCTAAGCATATTATGTAGTTTTCATAATGGATCACTGTTATGCGGCACTACATTGCAGAGAATTACTGATAAACCACCAGACAGTATGGAGCTAAATCTCTACACACAGCATTATCTCCGTGTACCGAAGGTGAAGCCTGAGAAACATAGATCGTGATTATTCAGTATCGAACTGTAGGGTGAGCTGGTGTACCTGGCTGATGACATTCCTGCCTTTCCAGGTCTAGCTCGTCCCCCCACAATCCAAGTCCGAAGGTGGAGCTGATGACAGATTATCCTTATCCAGTTTAGCTTGCGGGACTTGGGTGCTCCTCTAGCACAGACGGAGAATTCCTCAGCTCGCCGAAGGAAGTTGGTCGCCGATTTCATCTCTTTACCATATCTAAAAGTCGGTAATTCACATCCCATGGATCCAAGAGATAACTACTCCGCGATTGCCGAAGCGAATAAGCAGCGAAGAAAGTTGCAGAACCGGAAGAACCAGAGAGCCCGTCGTGAGTTATCCCCGGTCAGATGGCTGGAAGCGCTTATTAATGGTTTTAGGACAACGAATTAAGGGTAAAGACTTTGAGATAGATCAGGTGTTGAGTTCGTTTGAGGTTAGGCGCTGGCGGGTCGATGAGGTTGATGATGACTCTTCCCAAGACAAAGACATAGACACAACTGCCGTGTCAACAAACGATGATGCGTCTCATACACTTCCTTGCACTACCCAGAGTGCCGTTGCTTTTCAACCACCACCCACAGATCATACCGATCAAATCCTGACCATAAACTCAGCCTTCCAGCCCATCAACATCGCCTTCCCTCTCCCCTCAGACCAACTCCTCCACCTCATCCAATTCAACGTTTACCGCGCCTTCATCTCCATCAAACGCACCATAAACACAATATCACTAGACCCAACAACCTGTCCCGTGTTTGGTCCTTGCCTAGACGACACAACCCGCTACCCCCCAAACCCCAATATTCCCTCTTCTCTCGCACCTACGGCACTGCAGCTATCTCAATACCATTTTCCTTGGATCAACATCATGCCGTTTGCCCGTTTCCGCGATAATCTTATACGACGCGAAGGCCGGTTTGACAATTTTGAATTGTGGCGGGATATGGTTGGCGATCTTATGAGCTATACTGCTGCGCCTTGGCAGCGAGGAACGCCTTTTAGCTTCTCTGCCTCCACCACGGAGCCCGAAGAATCACGGGGTTCGATGTTGGAGGATTACATAGATACAGATGAACTCACATCTGGGCGCAACGGCCTGATCATTTGGGGTGAACCGCACGACATGCAGAGTTGGGAGGCTACACCTGGTTTTCTGACAAAGTGGTCATGGGCCGTTGAGGGCTGTGAAGAGCTCGTAGACATTAGTAATCGCTGGAGGACAAGAAGAGGGGCAGAGCCGATGCGTCTGTCGACGCGGCATTCAGGACGACTGGTTGAGAATGGCAGTCTGTCCTAGTAGTCAAGTGTAAAATATAAACGTTTTAACGGAGAGTTCAATACGACGGAGGATATCATCCAAGATAACTGCTAGAGCTTCAATCGCCATCTGTTGCTCCTCTGCGTTAGACCGAACAACCAACTTGCCTCCTGCTACCTGACCCGCCCGCAATTTATCAAGCCCCTCAAATATACCATCGAACCCACTCTTCAGCTCAATAGTCGGGATAGGTTTCAGGATGTGCGTAATTTGCGGTAGTGTCTCGTAGAAGCGAACAAGGGCGGCACGATCCTGTGGCCTGGCTTCAAACTTGGGTCCAATTGGCGGTAGCCACTGAAAAGCGTGGCCCATAGCTGTATACGACATGACAAGATCGTAGGTCACGCCAGGAGTACTGGACTTGCCGTTGGGCAATAGTGTAACCACCTTGCCGCCATTGGGCTCGAGCACATCGGCGCAAACGGACGTTGATTTGCCTTCGGAAAAGCAATCCACCGCTTTTGTGATCTTGGGATACTCTTTAATAATGTCTTCTGCAACGGAGGGTGAATTGTAGTCAAAGACAGCATCGGCACCGTATTGTTTCACTAGCTGGGTCGAGCGTAACGAGGCAGTTGTGACGGCTGTGTACCCAGCTGCTTTTGCCAGTTGGATTTGTATAAGCCTACGCTGGTTGACCCGGAGTAAATGAATATAGCTTCATCCTTGGGAGACAAACGCTTCGTGTCGACGAAGGGAATCCCGTGGATGACATTGAGGACCAGCATGGCGGTCACAGCAGAGACACCATACGTAGCCGCATCAGTATCGCTGATGTGTTCCGGGACTTTCCACGCCACATCCGCGTCGATCTTTAAATACTCTGCGAATGCACCCTTGTCAGGATACAACCCTCCATGCACAGCGCCAGCAACACGATCGCCAATTTTCCATCTATCCTTGACAGAATCTCCTACTTGGTGAACGACACCGGCGTAATCGCATCCGATGATGGAGTTGGGTGGAGAGATAATATCGAGATGCTTGAAGTCGGTGGGGTTGAGGGCTACAGCCTTGACTTTGACGAGGATTTCGTTGGGAGTGATGCTGGGGATGGGTATGTCGTCTTGGACGCGGCCGCCTTGACCGCCGATGGCTTTGGACCGTGTGGCGTTGATGAGTCGTGTGACGATACTTCGGTTCGAGACGAGCGGTTTCATGGTAGTCATGATGATGATAATAATCTCAGAAATGAGGACATGGAATTCGATATAACTGATCGCTAAACAAAAAGGTTTATATACGCATTATGGGTTCCTCGTGGACACCATTAAACCAATGTTTTAGAGTTAGAGGAAAACTGCATTTATCAATGCCCCGGGTAGCATGAGGTTATTGTTGAGTAATTGGCTCAAGCCACTGCCGAATTGATGTTTTCCCGCCTCTGATCTCCTTCTCGTGGAGCAACTATCTACCCGACAAGCTCGCCAATGTCCGAATTGGCCCGGGCCCACGCCCGTCCTCACGGGGTTTCGAGTGCTCTGAGTAACGCTGCCAACCCTTGAAAGGAAGCCAGGATATGTGGTCAGCAGATAAAGCATTCTCTAAAAGTTCTTAAACACTTTGATTCATAAGAAGATCTGCCAGGACATCAAACCTTTATCAGGTTCCCCGAGCCCTTCTATAGAATAATTTACGAAAGATATGGATATAATGCTGTCTGAAAAGAATTATATTATTCTATCTGCTGATTGGCATAAGTAACGCCACTTCAGGGATATTAAATGTTATTTTATCCCTTTAACTTTATAAATAACATCGATTTACTAGCACTGCTGTTTAACCTACGAATTTTCGAAGGGATAAGCTAATATTAATATAAGTATAGTATTAAAATTAAGTTTAGAACTTAGACATACTTAAGTAAGTACTACCCTTGAGTACCAGGGAGTGAAAATAAGCCTAAGCTGTAAGAAACTTATATACTTAGCGCTGTAATATAATATACTGCTTGTTTTAAATATTGAATAAAGTCCTTTTCTTTAATTGCCCGTTTTTATTAAATTTCTTAGGCTACTAGCTTTTGTATTTTTTTCTTTTCCTTACCTTATTCTTGGTTTTCTTTACTGCTTCTTGATATACTTAGGATATAACATTGTATTTATCTTCTATCTACTGATTCAAGCTCTTAGCCACGAATCTTGACTGCAAATCTGCCAGTTTAAAATGCGCTTTGGATCTCCGCCTATGTCTGTCCAAAGATCCAGGCTGTACACAAGAACACTCGTTCTTGTATTAGTGGTAAGCCCTCCTTAATACCCAGCCGAAAGTATAGACCCTATAGCTCAAATGCCTGATACTATATGTAGACAGTAAGATTACTAGTATATCTACGCCCCGCGAACCTATTCTCAGAAGCTCGGTGTAATGCCTTCAATTTCAGGTCTGGGAATTGTCGTTCTGAGTCGTCCGTCGCATCCCACGGCGAGATAGAAAATGCTTTGTTGAAGCAAACACCGAACCCGCCGCCATACCACTCTTTACGCGTGAACGCTACATTTGTCACCCTTGCGCGGAACAGCGATGTCTGGAGCATAGCCAAGTCGATACGACAAGTTGAAGATCGTTTCAATAGAAAGTACGGATATGATTGGGTGTTCTTGAACGAGAAGCCCTTCGATGCGACCTTTAAAAGAGTCACCAGCGCCCTTGTATCCGGCAAAACTTATTACGGCCTGATCCCGCCAGAGAACTGGTCCTTTCCTGATTGGATTGACCAGGATAAAGCGAAGAAAGTCCGGGAGGATATGGCCGAGAGGAAAATCATCTACGGAGACTCTGTGAGCTACCGTCATATGTGCAGGTTTGAATCAGGCTTCTTTTTCCGACAACCTCTCATGATGAACTATGATTACTACTGGCGGGTAGAACCAGACATTCAACTCTATTGCGATGTTGATTACGACCCTTTCAGATTCATGATGGAAACCAAGAAGAAGTACAGCTTTGTGTTGAGTCTTCCTGAGTATATCGAGACGATTCCACCTTTGGGACACTACGAAGCAATTCTTCGAGAGCAATCCTGGCCATCTAAGCCCACACAACTCCATGGACTTTTTGAGTGACGACAACGGGGCAACATATAACAAGTGTCACTTTGTATGTCATCGCACAATACCAATACAGTGGCTAGTGAGAAGACTGACATTTCGAATCTAGTGGTCAAATTTCGAGATCGGCGACTTGAACTTTTTCAGAAGTCAGAAATACATAGATTATTTCAACCATCTCGATCAAGCCGGCGGCTTTTTCTACGAGATATGGGGTGACGCTCCAATTCACTCTATTGCAGCAGGGCTCATGCTTGACAAGTCCGAGATTCATTTCTTTGACGACATTGCGTATTGGCACAACCCCTTTACTCACTGTCCAACCGATGCTAAGAAAAGACTCGAACTTCGTTGCCACTGCAATCCAAAAGACAATTTCGACTGGAAAGGTCATTCTTGTGAGTTCCCAATGACTCGTGATTAAGACGGCTTCATTAACGCAGACACTAGGTACATCAAAGTTTTTTGATTCTCAAGGGATGGAAAAGCCGGAGGGTTATGAGAACCAACAGGATTGATGGCGGAAAGGAATTCTAGCGGGTTTTACATGAAATTGTAGAGTAAGAGGTCCAGTGGGTAACTGTAGCGGAGGTATGCTGGCTCTAGTATTTTAGTTAAACTTGGATCTTAAATGTATTTTCCTGATATAGTGCCTAGTACCAATAGCCTGGTGGGCGTTAAAACAACTCAACCAGCCTCTTTCGCCAAGAAATACCATGTTTCAAAGCCCCGAGGTAGTTATTAGACGTCTGAGTTGAGTCGCGTGCCAACTTCTCATGCCAAAATCCCACGTACTGTTCAGGTACGAGGTGCCCTCAAGTCAAGGCTTAGTTTGCATCACACCATGGTTAGACTCTCACAGAATGGCTGGTCCAGCTGACGTTATCTGCATATTCGTATCTGACAAGTTTAGACAAGAAATGCTAGAGGGATAAAGGACCGCAGGAAACCTCAGCTTCGATATGTCTAGCAGATCTAAGCTCCAACAGTTGCCTTGATAAATGACTGAAACTCATCCATGTTTCGTGTCTGCACATAAACCGAGCCGGGACCGGTGAAACGGCATACCAGGCCCTCGCCCGTCTTCATTCCAGTCAAAGCTCCCCCGCCAGCCTTTTCAATGGAGTACTTGCAGCTCCAGGCCACGAGATGGCCGTTATCAACAATATGTTCCTCTCCAGGTCGAAGCTATTCATTCAGAATCAGTAGTGCCCGGTGGTAAAATGGCTGGGAAAACTTACATCTAGTCGGTCGACAGCACCAAAGCTCGTCAGCCACATAATGCCTTGACCCTCAATACGAAAGACAAAGAGATCTTCCCCTGAGAACAGCGCCTTGCCGATACCCTGAGTCTCTCTCTTCTTCGAAACCTCAGAAGTGCTGGCCAGGAACGCATCTCTGCCGATAGTCCAAGACTGGTGACCGTCGACCGGTAGGGTAATGATATCTCCAAACAGCGTTGGGCCGAGAGCGACACGTCCTGGGCCGGTGTACGTCGACTCATACAAGTTGCCGCCCGTGAAGAGCTTTCCAAGAGAGAACTTGGACTTTCCAGCTAGTTCGATCGAGCCAGACATGTGAATCATGGCACCCGACTTGGAGCGCACCATGGCGCCTTGCTGGAGGTCCACATTGAGAACGGCGTTGGTGTCGCGGTGGGCAATGCTGTACGTGCCGCCTGGAAAAGCACCTCTGTCATTGCTTGCGTGCTGCATCTGCTGTTGTTGCTGCGGGTATCCTTGTTGATGAGCCATGATGATGAACTGAAAGGGAGAAGCTTGAATTGAAAGATGAGGGGTTGAGGTAAGGAAGATGGCAGATGTCAGATCTATTTATATTTATTTAGCTCTGCTGACACTGATCTTATCTTTTCGCAGCAGTGACATAATGTTCGGTACTTCGGTAAGATGGAGCGCTCAGCTTTGCTGATCCCAGTAAGCCTTGGCCCGTTTAGGCAAGTCAGAAATGGAAATGTGCCTTGTCTTACCCTCCTCAGGACTAGAACAAAAAGTACGGAGGTTCCGTGCAGGGGCTTTTGACAAGTAAACAGCCTTATGTGCTTTAAATCCCCGAGCCATCCCTGTACTCTGTTGATTGATTCGTTGTGAGTTGAGGTAACTGATATATAAGTCTGGTCAGTTACTTACGCAACTGTAATCACATGAAAATGTCATCTGCAAGCCTGCTTTGGGCACCCTCCTGCTCTATTATTGCTAGTCATGCTAGTCGTTCTGGAAGTGCGGATACGATTCGTGTTAGACAAGGCTGCCGAGTGCGCTGGTCGCTTCAGTTAGTAAAGTAAACCGCCAGTTTGAGTAGAGGCTAGTCCAACAGAGTATCAATGGCAACTGCTGCACAAGACCAAGCCGGCGCTTTCGCTATATATTTAATTGTTATTCCTGAATCACCTCTAAAGGCCATAGCAACCATTCCCTCCAGTAGCTCCCCAAAATATCTGCTATTACCTCCACTATCGCTTTGCCCCAGCCCTCCAAGAACCAGTAGTCCCTTATCTTATGCAGAAGTGCCCCAAACAGGGAAAACAAGATCAAAGCTGGTGGCTGTCTCTGCCGTAAGAGGGAGAAGTATGAGTCGGGTGCAAAATGAATGAACATCAGAGGTGCAGACCACTCTTTGTTATATCCCCAGTTACTCCTCGTCTCAGAGTCCATTTCGCGGAACTGCGACGAGTAAAGTCGACATTTGCGGAGAACTTGGAGCGCCTCTTCGTAGACCTCTGCACAATCGGAGTCTCTCCAAGTCTCAAGGGCGCGGCAGAAGTGGACATCTTCGTGGTCCTGACTTGCTTGTTCTGGGTCGAGATCATCCCAGTTCCCCGTACTCATTATGGCCTTCATGCTCCCAGATCGCAAGTAATTATGAGTGGGCTGAAGCACAGCTTCTAACCCGCGGATCATAGGGATCCATTCTGAGCCCAAGACCTGCTCCCTCTGCGCCGCTAACAACGAGGTAGGGCCTCCATCTGTACCCTGGTAAAGGGGATTTGACGTAGCAAAGACGTACAGGACGTTGCATATCGACCAGGTAAACAATGCTTCGCTGTTCTCTTCTGTGATGGTGGAGAGTTCTCTGCGGAAACCCGTCAATGCCTCGTTGTGGTGATACATGCCGACTAGCCAGTTCCGAGTTCGGTCTGTTGGCGACGTATAAGCAATATGTAAAGCAGCGAGGCCTAGTAAAGCATGCAGGACGAATGGATATTGGAAGCCGATCTGAGGAAGTGCTTCCTGCCAGATGTACAGTGTCTTGGAACATCTGCAGAGGTCAACGCTTGTTTGGAGCGTCCAATGGTGAAGTAAATGTAAGTGATTTAAGTCCAATGCTTGGCTAGTCGCATGGCCAAGACTCTGAAGTGCTGGAGCTGGGGTTCCGGCTGATCCCGCCGGCGACGCTGACACACCCGGCGGTGAATGTACAGATGCGGAGGGCGGTATTATAGACTCTGGTGCTGTAGTAGATCCAACTGCGCCGTCTGGGTATTTACAAACAGCTCTGCGGCTCAGACATGCCCGGCATGTCGGGTGTTCCTCAGTACACTGACAAGGGGGGGAAAAGCTTGTTTCAGCCTGGGCCTGGCAAAGAGAAAAGGAATTCGGAGACAAAACAAGCTTACCTTTACTCGACGTTTTCTGCAAGTGAAGCAGCCATTCCTTGACTTGAGGTGCGGCCTCCGCGTCCGAGGTCTTATTGGTGATGGCCCCATGATTGATGCCTTGCAGACAGAACAGTAAGCAGTAAGCAGTCAGCAGGGATGGGTGCCGAAACTCTAAACATCGTATGAAAAAGAACGAAGAATGGGATCAAAAAGCGGTTTACAACGAAGACAAGACTGGAAGAAATCGTGTTGCTCAGCCTTGGCTGGCAAAAAGGAGTTTGGCAGATCACTTGGTGGGACAGTCTTGGAGAGTTTGATTGCTTTGGGCTCCATACCTCGTTCAGCCTCGTTTATTTCGTTTATTCGTTTAACGTCCCCACAGCTGATATGCCCTAGTGTCTGATCGCCGGTATCCCCGCCACCTTGATGTTTCGGCATTTACGCCCTCGATGGGTATCCTATCCAGCTAGGTTGAAAGACATTAGACGCTGGGTCTGGGATTAACCGCCACTGCCCATGATGATCGTTCAGTCAGGTCGTCACCCTATTCACTCCAGAATTGAAGATTAGTCAATATGTAAGGAAAAACGTAACATTTTCGCCAATCACATGCCTATATTGCGTCTTGGGTGACGGAAAGTCCCTTATTACTCGACTTGCGGCATTCGTCGTTCTCGTTCCCATCGTCAGTACTCCTAACCGAGTCAGTGCTTACTAGACCCATACTAGTACGTTTTACTGGAATGCCCGACTCCATTGATAAAACCGAGCCGCCTCCAACTCCAACTGGCTAGCTAACCACAGCCCAAAAACACAAAATCATCAGACGTCACCGCTGCCTCCGCCAGTCGTCTGCTCTTGCAATAATCCCCCCCACTACCAGACCATCCGCGGTTGCGCAATGTCTGTAAAGGCAACAGACAATGCGCCGCAGAGGGCCTCAGACGAAGATGGCGCCCTTCTCATCAAAGGCCATGGCACTCACCTGGATACCGCAGCAGCTTTGAACGGTGAGTCTCGAGGATCAACGGCCCAACAACTTCAAACCGAGAGATGACGGCCATTAACACGATTGTCTGCTCAACAGATGAGGCCCGTGTCGACTTGACCTTTGACGGCAAAAGCTCCCTGCAGCATGTCCTGCACAACGTGATGCCACCCGAGTCTTACGCGAGCAACGCCGCGATACGTCTCCATCTCGGCGCGCGGGCGCCTTGTGCGCTGAATATTGTCCTGCAGATTGTTGGCAGCCGAGGTGACACCAAGCTCCGTCCAGATTCGTGTCTGCATTGGTGTAGCTAACCACCTTCTCCCAACACGCAGGTGACGTCCAGCCCTTTATTGCGCTCGGTACGGAACTGCAAAAGCACGGGCATCGCGTCCGCATTGCTACCCACGACGTCTTTGCCGACTTTGTGCGACAGTCCAACCTCGAATTCTACCCCACAGGCGGAGACCCTTCGGACCTCATGGCAGTAAGTCTGGCACCCACATCAAGGGGCCTTTGCCACTGTGGCGTATCTAATACCGCGAATAAAGTATATGGTCAAGAACCCCAGCCTGGTCCCCTCTGTATCTTCGCTTATGGCTGGCGACATCAGCCGCAAGCAGGATATGGTTGAGGAGATGCTAGGCGAGTTCTGGCTGTCATGTATCGAACCTGATCCCATCTTAGGAGCCCCTTTCATCGCCGAGGCCATCATCGCAAACCCCCCAAGCTTTGCGCATATCCACCTGGCAGAGGCTTTAGGTATTCCAGTGCATCTCATGTTCACTATGCCCTACAGTCCCACCCGAGCCTTTCCGCATCCGTTAGCGAATATCAAGCAGTCAAACCTCGATCCGAAGCTTACAAATTACTTGTCGTATGGAATGGTGGAGACGCTGACATGGCAGGGGCAAGTATTCTATCCAAGACAAGCATTCCAGGACTATATACTGAACTACATCGTAGTCTCGGGGACATCATCAACGACTGGAGGAGGAAAACACTGAACCTGGACCCCGTCTCGTCTGCCGACGCACCCAGCCTTCTCAGCACCCACAAGATACCATATACGTACTGCTGGTCTCCTGCCTTGGTACCGAAGCCTCCAGACTGGCCTCCTCACATCGGTAAGTCCTTGGATCAGTATTATCATACAAGTTGAGGATTAATAGACTGGTCCTAGATGTCTGTGGCTTCTTCTTCCGGGAGGAACCGCAATACACGCCGCCCGATCATATTGCCCAATTCCTTCAGGCAGGGCCAACCCCTATTTATATCGGCTTCGGAAGTATCGTCATGGATGATTCCGCAAGGATGACCGATCTGATATTGACGGCGTTACAAAGGTCCGGCGCCCGCGCCATTATCTCCAGGGGATGGGCCAAACTTGGTGAAGGCCGCAGCGCTGAAAATGCCATATTTATTGATGACTGTCCTCATGGTAAGCTGACCGACGGCTATAATATCTGATAACGGCCTTTGCTGAAGTATTCTTACATCTAGAATGGCTATTCAAAAACGTTGCGGGCGTGATACATCATGGCGGAGCTGGGACGACAGCATGCGGGCTGCTCAACGCCTGCCCTACCTTCATCGTCCCTTTCTTTGGAGAGTAAGCACACACATCCAACCAACCCTCTCCTCAAGGCGCGACATGATTAACGAGTACCTAGTCAGCCATTTTGGGGATCGATGGTAGCCAAAGCCGGAGCTGGCCCATTCCCGATCCGTCACAAAGAGCTCGACATCGACAACCTCACCAAGGCTATCGAGACGCTGCTTGCACCTACCACAAAGACGGCAGCACTCCGCATATCGGAAACCATGCGAACCGAGAACGGGGTCGCGCAAGCCGTGCAGTCGTTCCACCACCATCTCCCGCGGGACACGCTCACGTGCGACTTGTTGCCCGGCGAGGCAGCCGCCTGGACATATGATGCCAAGCGATTGGACAAGAAAGACAGGAAGAGATTTAAGAATGGGCTGAGGCTGTCTCCTAGAGCCCTGAGCGTCCTCAGTAACCGCCAAAAGATCGACTTGACTAAGATGCAACTGTTAGTGACAATTCCCGCATGCTCGGCGACCTGGCTTACCAACGCACGGCGTAGGAATCATCCCAAGCCGCTAGACATCGAAAACCGCCGATGGGATCCATTGACCGCAACATCGTCAGCCCTCCTAGGATCGCTCGTCGAATTCTCCAAAGGCTTCGGAAGCTTGGTGTCCGCTCCCGTCATCAAGGTCCGGCATGAGACTGCGAACCGGGAGAAGAGACACGCCGCAAGAGCAGCCCTCAAAGCTGATTCCCGGAGCAGATCGCCCGCAAGCTCCACAACAGCCATGGACTCCCAAGAGAGGAGCGCAGCAGATTTTTCGAAAGGAGACCGAGATGTATCTACGTCGTCCAGCGCCGGGAAATCCGCCGGAAAGGGTATCTCCAAGATGACCTCGAGCGTTCTCAAAGGGTCACTAGTTGACGTGCCCCTCGCTCTCACCGAGGGCCTACATAACCTGCCCGAACTATACGGCGAAAAGGTCCGGAAGCACGACAAGGTGACAGACTGGAAAAGCGGCACCGCTGAAGCTGGTAAGGTATTTACTCCCAGAGCAGTCCCTCTCTATGTATTTCCAAAATTGTAGCGACTATATAAAGAGCAGTGGTAACATGCTATAGAACTTTGCGTACAACTTCCTCGACGCCTCGTGGTGGCTGTTCAAGCAGCCCGCCGTCGGCGCAGTCAAGGGAGGCCCCGTGGGACTGGTCACGGGTCTCGGCAAGGCAGGCTTCGGGCTGATTGCCAAACCCGGAAGCGGTAAGTCTCTCAACATTCTGTACCGCTTGTTTGGACCAGGCGGTTTCGAATCTTTGCTGATGGGTTTGGTCTTGACTCGGTTAGCCATGTTTGGCCTTCTTGCATACCCTGCACTAGGCATTTACAAGAGTATTGTAGGAAGTCTTTCAAAGACCGAGAAGAAGGTCCTAGAGGCGCGGCTTGCACACGACGAGTACTTTGCCAAGATGGACCCAATCGGGGAGCAGGAAATTCAAGTAGTTTTGAGCTCATTTGGGGGCGGAAAGTAGTATGGACCTAGTATGGTTATGTGTAGGATAGCTGATGATATAGAACATGGCAATGCCTGATGGAATGGCGAGTCTGGGATTGTTTCATTAATGGTATTTTTTTTGTCTTGAATGTCCATGGTGTTTTACTGAAACATGATGTCTCCTTGATAAAAAGTACTAAAAGAAGGAATAGATGCACTCGCTCATCTCGTCTATCGTCAGCTGGTGATGCTCCACAAGAGACCAATTGACTTGAGAGAGGTTAGTGCTAGGTAATTAAATAGATTGATCGGAAGGTTCCAGGCAGTGTTTCGAAGGAAAGCTTCATCTTCCAGCACATAATCCCCTCTTTTCGCATTGAATATTACTTGAAGAATAGACCAAATAAAAGGACCGTGGGGTTAAATTCAACGGGGGCAATTTCGTTGCCCATGATGATAGCCTGTCAGTGGCGGGGTATTGGAGTTTAATATACAGGACAGATGTTTATTATAGCTATCTTAGCATAGAAGCAACCCTAGCACCAGGAAGTCACCCGATTTAGGCTTGGGCACCGGACCGGCACTATCACTGTACCCACGTATAACCTCCAATTTACCTAAGCCATTATGGCAGCACTCTGTGGACCCAGCTCAAGCCAACTCTTGACGATATTTAGTGCCATTTAAACCTGCGCGATCACAACGGGTATTATGGTGAGGGAACTATGGTTGAGCTGGAATGGCTTTGGAGTTAGCCTCGAGGATGACATGCTGGGTCGCTGTCGTCGACTTATGGAATTGCCAAGGTTTAGTCTTGTGTTCGAAAAGCTCATCAAGCTCAGCAGCGGAGCGTCTATCACAAAAGATCAGGTTAGTGAACTCACAGAACGAATGACTTTGCACCATTGCACAGCAACATACCCAGACGTTTCGGGGATCAAAAACCACATGACGATTGTGAAAGGCAATCCAACGCCTGCAAAGAACCAGCCGGTCTTAAGGCCCCAATTCCATTCATTTGCGTTTGTCATGTAGGGAACCAAGACCCCCATCACCGTACCGACGGCAGCAGTACTTCCGGCCGCAAAACCAGCCGTGTAAGGTCGAAGGTGTTGCGAGGAGATTTCGCCGATGAAGCCCCAACCTGTAGCGGCGTTGGCCATAAGCCCGATATCTTGTAAAGTTAACAGAATTCTGGGAGGTGTTCATATGGTCTACTTACTCCAGAAACAGGCAAACAGTACTGTTACATAGTTTGTTGCCCCTGTATGTTTCACCACGCCTAGGATCCCGATGACGACAGTGCAAAGCCAGCAGATGGTTGTACCCCAACAGGACAAGCCACGACGACCAGTATAATCAGCAAGATAGATGACAACAACACTAGCCACAATGTTGATGCCAGAGGTTATACATGTGACCACGAAAGGGTCGGGGATGCCAGCCTGTTGCCAAAAGTAGGTGCCGAATCCAAAGAACACGCCAAGGCCGAGGAACTGCTGTGTCATCAATGTCCAGCAGGAAATCAGCGTGCGAAGTCCGTCTCTTCCCTTGAAGATGGCCCACCATTTTTCGCTGCGTTGCTCTGCTGCAACCTCGCGCTCTTTTTCCAGGTTGAGGACAATAAGGCTATATTGATGCTCAATGTCGAATCCTTTAACACCTCGATATAAAGTTCCGAGTGACTTTTTAGCCTGCTGAGTCTTGCCTGTGGATGCAAGCCACGCAGGAGACTTAGGCAAGAAGATGTATATTAAAAGCATTAAGCCCACCTGTGACTATTGTGTATATAATGCGGTCCTATAGTCCTTTGGGTCTTGCTTGTGGAGGACCTGCAGGGCGACGGGGGCAAAGAACTGACCTGTGATCCACCAAAAGCTGTAGCATATGAGGAATGTGCCACGAACCCGCGTCGGGGCTACCTCGGAGATGTAAGCAGATTGGAGGCAACTAACGCCAATGCCTGTGAGGATCTTGGCGACGAGCCAGAGCTGCCATTTTCTAGCAACAATCTCGACGACGACGGCGAGGGCGATTATTATGGAGTACATGAGGTCATGCCCAGGATCTCATGGCAGCTTTCTCATGCCCCTCAAAACTTCCGGCAGGCAGAATACGAGATCGAGACTGTGGTAAAGAAGCATGGGAAACCTGAACTGCTTGAGACTACACGCCGTGTGTCCAGCGAGATGCAGCTCGTCCCGTGGCAAAGTCCTCAGGCTTTGGAGTCCAGAGATCGTTGCTCGGTGCGAGTCCGGGTCCGAGGAGAGAAGGAAACCTCATTATGCGAATGGAGCGAGTCGGTGTCTCTAGAAGTCGGGCTGCTCGAGCCAGGCGACTGGAAGTCTGACTTTATCAGCGGCCCCTGGCCCGATGCTGACCCCAAAACTCCCCAACCAGAGGACCTCTTCAGAACGACTTTTCTCACCAAAAGAACGGTGTCGACTGCACGGCTTTACATCACAGCACAAGGCGTTTACGAGGCGGAAATCAACGGTGTCAGGGTAGAGGATTATTTCCTTGCACCGGGCTGGAATGAATACGACCATAAACTTCAATACCAAACATACGATGTCACGAAGCTTGTCGTCGAGGGGCCCAGCATCAATTGTATTGGAATTTGCGTCGCTGAGGGATGGTTCAAAGGCAGGCTGGGGTGGGGTGGAGGTCGACGAAACATCTGGGGTCAACAAACAGCTGTTCTCGCCCAGCTTGAGCTACGCTACGATGATGGGGCAAGCCAGACTGTCTGCACAGATGAGACTTGGCTGGTAGCCCATGGCCCCATCCTGAAGGCTGAGCTATATGATGGAGAAGTCTTCGATGCCACTGCTGAGATCAAGGACTGGACAAAGCCATCCTTCGCTTCGGACTCGGCAAGCTGGACCAAAGCTCGAGTGGTAGCTTGTGCCATGAAATGTCGCCTTCAGTCGGGTACGAAAGAACCAACGCGACGCCTCTTAATCTTGACACCAAGAAGCATGATAAAGACACCTGGAGGGAAGCTCATTCTTGACTTTGGTCAGAACCTGGTTGGCTATTTGAGAATACGCAACATCCAAACCACCCGCGGTACACATCTTGTCCTCAAGTATGCCGAGGTCTTGGAGCAAGGCGAGCTAGGCACTTGACCGCTTCGCGACTGTCGAGCCCAAGACACTTATATCGCAGCGGAAAAGGCATCGAGTCGTACGAGCCCCGGTTCACCTTCCATGGCTTTCGCTACGCCCGGATCGATGCGTCAACCCCACTCATTGGATTTGACCCGTTGCGCGACGTGAGTGCCATTGTATGTCATACGGACATGCAAGAGGTGGGACATTTCAGCTGCTCAGACCAGAGGCTCAACAAGCTATACCAGAACACCAAGTGGAGCATCAGAGGTAATTTCTTATCCATACCTACAGATTGCCCTCGACGCGATGAGCGCCTTGGTTGGGCTGGCGACCTTGCTGTATTCGCTTCTACGGCTACATTGTTCTATGATTGCTTCGGCATTCTGCAGGACTGGCTAGATGATCTTGCCTTCGGACAGAGAGTGCAAGGGGGCGTTCCACCAATGATGGTACCTAACGTGATTCCACACGTCGATGAGAACAATAGCCCGTGGCCAGCGGCCATCTGGAGAGATGTAACGATTCTCGCTCCTCAAGCACTCTTCGAGGAGACAAACGACAAACGAATTCTCGAGCGACAGTATGAGTCTATGACCTCTTACTTAGCTATTATACCTCTCGGTGGGGGAAAACATGCATATCTTTGGGATCCTCGACGATTTCAGTTCGGTGTAAGTATCGATGCTCCTTTCAGAAACCCGGTAGGCCACTCAAATACTGACTGTCCTCACTCAGGACTGGCTAGATCCCAACGCGCCTCCCGAACATCCCCAAAAGGCCTTGACTGAGCCTGCACTAGTCGCCAACGCCTTTCTCATCAAATCGCTCGAGCTCGTCTCCAACATTGCGGCATCACTCGGCCACTCTCAAGACCAGTCCAAATACGAAAGCTGGTGTAGACAGGCACGCCATGCCTTTGCGGAAAACTTCATCGTATCTGATGGTCGTCTAGTCTCTGACACACAAACAGCATACGCTCTCGGTATATGTTTCAAGCTATTCAGGTCCGCAGATGAGACCCAGAGGGGTGGACAGAGGCTTTCTCAGATTGTTGCCGACAGCTCGTACACGATTGGAACAGGGTTTGCTGGCACGCCCTACGTGTGCGAGGCTTTAATGCAAACAGGTTATGCAGGAGCAGCATACACTATGTTATATAACGCACAGTGTCCGTCCTGGCTATATCCCATTATAATGGGTACTACAACAATATGGGAGCAGTGGGATAGCATAAGACCAGATAGCTTTATCAATTCAGGCGAGATAACTTCTTTTAATCACTACGCGTTCGGTTCGATATCCAAATTCCTTGTAGAGCGCGTCGCTGGTTTGGTCCGCGTCAGTCCTGGCTGGAAGCGGGCAAGGGTCCAACCGATTCTTTGTCCAGGAATCACCACAGCGTCAGCGTCCCACTCGACAGGTTACGGCACGGTTTCTTGCAGGTGGTCTCTTACTATTACAGAAGATATGGTAGAGTTGACTATCGAGGTGTCGTCCCGCTAACAACAACCATGGAGGTCATTCTGCCGGGGTCTACAGCCATTCTAGAGGTGTTGGAGTCTGGAATTTCGAGATTTACTAAGTCATTACCGTATAAGGACTATGAGGAAGCTATGGAGATATTTAGATAAGGAGTAATGCAGCCTGTAGACAATATCTAGATCTTCCAAACCAAAGCAGGCACTTCTGGTCTCATATCCGTGAAACGTGTGATTAGCTGATTGCCAAGATTTTATAAAATATTTTGATGTGTCTTGGATTGATCATGTTACGTTACTTCATTATGGGGAGTGGACTTGAACGAATGCAAGGTCCGGCGAAGAGAATACAATGGCATGGTCACAAACCCCTAATTTAGACTAGTAAGCATCGGAGATTTGCCCCCCTGACTTTGTGAGTCATTGGCATGGTTCTATTTGCGGGGTAGAACCGAGAAGAACGAGAAGAACGAGAAGAACGAGAAGAACGAGAAGAACGAGAAGAACGAGAAGAACGAGAAGAACGAGAAGAACGAGAAGAACGAGAAGAACGAGAAGAACGAGAAGAACGAGAAGAACGAGAAGAACGAGAAGAACGAGAAGAACGAACGGGCGGTTCGGTAATTGCCGACAGTTTGGAGGCTAGTACCTTACTACTAGAGACCTGGAGACATGGTTTAGGTCGGACAAAGTGCTAAGCTATGACCTGGCCCAGGGCCTAGCCACTGCAATTCTCCTGAAGCTGTCGATATATCAGGCTTAAAGCAAGTTAACGGCTAGACAGAGCGCATTATTTACATACCGGGCAGGCTCAATGGCTCAATTTTCCGAGACGATCTAAACTCCTGAAGGTAAGTCTAATGTCTTGGCGGAAGGTGAAGGTCGTTGACATAAGACTATGAGCATTAACTTGGGTGGTGTTGTGATATGTCTTGAGACATCATAAGCTTTCAATCAGTGCTACATTTTCACTATGCTAAGGGATAGAGAATAGAAATAATCCAGTAGCGTAAAAGAATTGTATAAAGTGTTAAGTATATAAAATTACATAAGGATTGAACAAAAAAGGTCAGTAGCCTAGTCAATGCTTCGATCCAAGTATCCATCTCCATCTGCTAGCCATAGAAGCTTCCAGTCACGACTATCAATCAGAGAACCAGTGTGTCCCTGAGCGGTAAGTCGCGACTGCTTGCCCCGACATAAAAATTGTATCCTCCCTTACGCAAAACCCAGTTCTGTTCCTTAACGTCCCATGTACTAAGGTCTCTGCGTGTGAGCGAGAAAGTCACCTTTTTGACCTGTCTAGGCTTCAAGAGGATCTTGTCGAACCCACGCAGCTGTCTCGTGGGTGCTTCCGGAATGCCGAGATAAAGCTGAGGAACTGCTGATGCGGAAACGGCGCCGGTGTTCCTGACGTCCACAGAAACGGTGGCGATAGTGTCCCAGAGCGACGTCTGTCCTCCTTCAGCTACCTGTCCTGGTGGAGGGAGGACTGACGCATTAGCCCCTGCGGAAGTGAGTTCCAAGTGCAGCGCGGAGAATCTGAAGGTAGTGTAGGAGAGGCCGAAGCCGAATTCGTATCTGGGGGTGATGTTGAGCGCGTCAAAGCGACGATAGTCAATGTAGACCCCCTCAGTGAAGTTGGCCGACGTATAATAGTTTGACGCATTGTCGGCTTTCACAGGCATCAACAACTCGCCGTAGTCAGACTCGTTTTTAGCTACTGTGTAAGGTAGCCGACCAGAGGGTGACTGGTCCCCGTAAATGATCTCGACAAGTGACTTGCCTGCATCTTGGCCGGGCAGGTGTGCAAAGAGAACCGCTGTGACGTTTGGGTGGTCAATCCACTGGTCTACCAACCTGACGCCAGCGTTGTGGATGGACACTATAGTCTGTGCCAGTGACGCTGATTAGCTGCATGGACAAGACCAGGACATGCAGTCACTCAGGTAAAATATTTATGCATGAACAATAGGGCAGACTTACATTGGGGCACTTTGAAGCAACGTTCTTGACCAGTTCGTCTGACCAAGGATCGACCAAGGTAGACCTATCGCTACCCTCGGTACTGAACTCGTTAATGAAAACAATACAGGCATCGGAGCCGGCGTTGGCGTAGACAGGATCCCGCGACTCAAAATCCCAGTACAAAAATGTACCATCCCGCATCACGCGCTGTTGAAAGGCGCTGTATGGAGAATCGATGTATGCGGGTGTGATGGAAGCACTGCCACCACCAGTGACAAGCGTGCCACGATGGGCGCCGCCTGGAACCTGGCCGACGCCAATGGTAAGGCCAAGCATTTCCCCATCGGTGACGTTGACGCTCTGGAATCCAAAATCCCAGTTGCTATACATACCTTCCCGGTTGTTGATCCGCGGTACATCGGCATCGTAGCCAAACAGGGACAGCATCTTTGGCTTCTTGAGCGGGAGGGTGTTGTTCTCGTTCTTGACCAACACAATGCCCTCGACAGCGCCCTGCAAGATAGTCTTGCGGGAATCGCGAGAGATGGAGCTGACGACCTTGTGTGGCTTGGAGACATCAATCGGCATTCCGGTTCCAGGTTCAAACTCGGCGTACTTGAACCAGCTAGCGACGATTCTGCTCCAGCGTTAGCTTGCAATTGGACGGCCCGCCAAAACTTGCGCTTACCGAGTGACCATATCATCCAGCCTACTCTCTTTCATCGTGCCATTTGCGATCGCCTCGGTAAGGTTGCCTCCCCACAACTCGTTGAAAGGCGTCGTAACGTCGGCGCCGGCGTTGGCGCTTGAGACTCCACTGTGCAGAGCTCCAGCGTCAGTTATGACAAAGCCTTGGAATCCGAGCTCGGTCTTCAGCAAGCCGTTCTGCGTATAGCTGTTCTGGCAGCCGTGAGAGCCATTGATTCTGTTGTAGGAGCACATGACTGATCCGACGCCGGCTTTGACTAGATCTTGGAAGGGCCAGAGATATAGTTCGTGCATGGTTCTATCATCGATATTCGCAGTGACTGAAGCGTTGCCCATGCCGAAGGTGCTGGGGTTACGGTTGGTTTCCTGTTCGTTGGCTATGAAGTGCTTGGCAGTTGCTATAACATTCTCTTGCATGCCTAGAACTGTTTGAGCACCCATGACACCACAGAGGTAAGGATCGACCGAGAAGGATTCCTAAGTTTCAGTTAGCTATAGAGCTCTATTCACGCCAGTCGAGATCGCCGGGATTTGCAGGTAATCTTACCCAGTTCCTGCCACCAACAACAGTGCGGCCGAGTGGACCAACTGTTGGTCCCAAAAGATTATTCACTATAGGCTAGGGTTAGTAACTGTGGTCATTTAACAATATGGGCCAAGATTGGTACCTCCTCGGCGCTTGGCTTCCAGGCCCATATGGCGGCCTCTTGCGTGTGCCAATCTCTTGTTCCATGCCGCAGCAACGGTAACGCCAGCTGGGTATCCGTTGACAGCCTCGACTCCATGAAGACCGCTGGGGCCGTCGTTGACGCATATGCCGGGGAATCCAAGGCGTGGGACTCCTGGAATCATGCCGTTGCATCCGTTAGGCGTAGTCGTCTGTCCAGATGTCACAGATACTTTCTCATCCATTGTCATCTGAGAAACTAGAGCCGATGCCTGATCATAAGCGTGGGACCAATTTCCCAGTCCCGTCCCAGGTGCTGATGAAGAAGACGTTCAATGGTTAGTTACATTCCCATCTGGGGAACTGGAAACTGATAAGGGAGGTGGTTTGAACTCACGAGTTGGATAGAATGGAGGGCTCCTCCCATAGCTCCAGGTGAGCTCTTGCGCTTCGATGACATCTGGCGAGGCGGGGACTTGTCCTGCAAGGGCTGTTCCATACATCTTCAGAATATAAGCCTGCTTTTCTGGAGATAGGGACTCGAGAAGTCTCTTTGTCCCAGGGTCCAAGGGTAAGTCATCGAGGCTTTGAGCGGTGGCTATGATGGCCAGCGAGACGACTGACAAAAGGAATCGAGATAAGGAAAGAATCAGCATCTTAGTGGTTATACTTCAGCTGCAAGAGGAATTGTAAAAATAAGCTTAGGATTTTTTCTAACACTTTAAGACATGTCATGCGATCTATTTAACTTGATCAAAATTGTCGTGCGTCGTCATGCCTCTTGGCCCCTCCTCGAACGCATTGATCGCTGATCAGCAGCCAAGCTGCCGAAAGTCGAACCGACATATAATAAAGGATGAAGAGTGGGATGAGAAAGTGAGTGATTTAGAACGAGAAGACTGAAAGAAATCGAGTTGCTAGGAGTGTTGCAAGGCAGTTTAGGAGCACCACCACTCATATTCAAGTCCTGGGCTCCTGACCTCGTTATTGCTCGTTCACTTCGTTTACCTCGTATAAGTTCCTTACGGCTCATCTTCACTAATCCCGTTTAGTGTCTGTAGTATCTAATTGCCGGTAATCCCAACAACTGAGATTTCTCCAATACGACGTAAATAGGTACTAAGTGGAACAAAGTTGGCGATTGGGTCTGTGAGATAACTGTCAATGCCCATGGTGATGAATACAGCATTGGCCAGTCTCGTACTCATATTCTGAGTGAGGCCAAACCTGCGGAGCCAGTACTACTAGACCTAAAGTAGCATGTTTTACTGAACTGTCAGGCCTCCACGAACAGAGCCCTTAATATACCCTCTATCTATAAAGCTGAGCAACCTCCACAAAGCTAGCTGCAGCCCAGAAACATAAAAGTATAGGTAAATATTATCGGACGTCACCGTCGGCTCCTCCGTCTGTCCTCCCTCACTGAGATCCCCCACTCCCAAGGTTATCGACAGTTGCGCGATGTCTGTAAACGCAAGCGTCGCAGAAGGCCATTTCGCTCAGGTGACACTGAAAACGAGCCCTATGATGCAGTAGTCGGCCATTTTAAGTATCTCTGTAACAATGATAAGAGAGGTACGCGATTAGCTTACGTGCAGGTCGTAACCAATTGAGTGAATAACCTTGAAACGGAACAGAAGCCTAGATAATGGAGACTTGATCTTCTTCTATTTCCATGTGGGACCAATTATTTATTCATTCTTTTTATAGCTCTTACTGTCCTCTTTGTATAAAGTTTCTTATTGTAAGGTTGCTTCTGCGGTTTCCCCAGCCCAAGCTCTCTTCAGCAGCTCGAAAATCCATTTCTGCTCCAAAGGGCGTGGGTTAGGGTATTGGTTACTCGTGGCGATCTGAGCTGCTCTCTCAATGTCACTTTTTTTCATTCCCAAGTCCTTCAGTCCACGCGGCACTGGCAGTTTCTCCAGAAGTACCTTTAATCCTTTCAGCGCATCCCCATCGCTTCCTGGCAGGACCGCGGCTAGTTTGGCCATTTGTTCAGGAATACACGGCGCATTGTAAGACAAGGAATACGGAAGCATGACGGTGTGCGTTTCCGCGTGAGGGAGCCCGAATGATCCACCGAGCGTATGGCAGATCTTGTGATGAAGTCCCATCGATGAGTTGCCTAAGACTGTGCCGCAAAGCCAAGCGCCATAGAGAGCCTGCTCTCGAGGGGCGTTGGAGTCTGGAGTTTCGACGATCTGGGGTAACGCTTCAGCCAATGACTTTATTCCCTCAAGGGCTAGTATCGAAGTGATGGGGTTAGTATTCTGGGCATATAGTGCTTCCACTGCGTGCGCTATTGCGTTGATTCCAGATGTACTGCAGATAACAGGCGGTAGTGTCAAGGTGAGGTTCACATCGTAGATAACAACAGCAGGCAGGATCTTAGGGTCAGATCGAGTAGTTTTAATCCCATCTTGCGTCTCGCCGAGAATGGGAGTCATTTCAGAGCCCGAATAGGTCGTTGGAATGCTGATGTGAGGCACGCCTGAACGAATGGAGATGGCTTTTCCCAGTCCAACCACCGATCCTCCACCGATAGAAACAACACAGTCTGCTGATACAGGTCCAAGGAAGGCAGTTGCTTGTTCCGTTACAGATATTGGAGTGTGCGCTGTGGCGTGGGCGAACGTGCCAGCGACCTCGAGAGAAGCATCTTCGATAATAGCGGATAATTGGTCGGCGAGGTGGCGTTTACCTGGTGTGCAGAGGAGGAGCGGTCGGGAGACGTTGAGGCGCTTGATCTCGGCGGGGAGTTTTGTGATACTGCCGGAGCCAAAGATAACTCGGTTTGTCTGGACGTTGTACACGAAGTCTTTCATGTTGGGCTGGCACGAATCGCTTGAGTAACTTCCAGAGATTGTTAGGTCGAAATAGATTAAATTACCTTATTTAATTCTTTTATCACATATTCGGCCGGAAGATCCGGAAGAGTCGGAAAACTTGAGGTGTTGAGACCGGAAGGCGGAAGATTTGGACTTTAGCTCGAGGTTTTCCGAGATAACGCGGGTTCTTCCGGAGGCTAGACCAGGACTTCCCAACGCGGGGCCCCGCGTTATAGGGTGATCGACGACTACTGTACATCGGATCGTTCATCCCATCCTACCGGTATTGCCCTGCATCCGGGGATAGATCCGGTTACAACACCACCGGAGATACTGAACCGGGTTGGGGAGATTAAACATAAAGCATGGACGTCCCCTCTGTTGCAGATCCTCTTGAAGTCTGGGCAGGCCATTTGTAAGCACCGTTTGTTTCATTCAATCTTAATAACAGGCTATCCTGCAAGCCACTCACACTTGTATGAGTTCATGCCAGTATGGACGATATCAAACCGAAGCAGTCAATGGATGAAGGCGACGCTGCACTGTCCTCGGATCTCAAAGATTCGGAAGGCTATATAGCCCAAGTTGACACGGAACACCACGGTAACCTCAAGCTCGCTAAAGATGGCCATACCGTCTTGATTCCACAACCCTCTGACGATATTCGCGATCCTCTCAACTGGAGTCCTGTCAAGAAACACGTTATCCTCTTCATCATCAGTTTCGCAGCCTTTCTTCCCGATTATGGCAGTGCCGTCGGCGCTGTTACTCTCATCCCCCAGGCAACGTGAGTAAACACCTCTTTACCAGAGGGATCATTCTGTTGATACGACTTCAGGCAATGGAACATGAGCCAAGACACAGTTAATCACTCCCAAGTCGGTAATGTTTTCATGCTCGGCGCAGGCGGTATCTTTGTCGTTGCCCTCTCCGCATGGGCGGGCCGTCTCCCCGTTTTATTCTACTTCCTTGTCATCGCTTCAGCTACGGCTGCTTGGTGTGCTGCCGCTACGACATTTGAGTCGTTCATGGCTGCTCGAATCTTGAATGGCTTCTTCAGCACTGTCTCGCAAGGTGGAGGATTGATGTTCATCTTTGACATGTTTTATTTCCATGAGCGTGCTCGCAAGATTAATATTTGGGCTGCTTTCATCATCCTCTCTCCGTACATGGGTCCATTATTTACTGCCTTCATCATTAATACAGAGGCCTGGCCTATTGCGTTCTGGGTGTACTTTACTGAGGTATGATTGACGGGCCCGATGACTTTGGATTGAAAACTGACTGTACCATAGACCTCGCTCGTGCTCATCCTTACGGTCCTGTTTGTAGAGGAGACCTACTATGACCGTCGAATCCCTGCCGCCGATCAACCGCCCAGAGGATCACGTATCGGCAACCTGTTAGGCTATGCCCAGTATCAATCTCGCCACCTCCGTAACAGCTTCGGTCAAGCCTGCATGCGCCCAATCCGCGTCATCCTCAAACCAACCGTCTTCCTGTCCTCCTTTTACTACCTACTCACCTTTGCATGGGTCGTCGGTATCAACACAACCTTGTCAATCTTCCTTACACCACTATACAACTTTGGTCCTAAGCAGATCGGCTTCTTTTATTTCGCACCTGTTGTTGCCGCTATTCTGGGAGAAGTTGTCGGCCACTGGCTACACGATAGAATTGCCACGCAATTCATTAAAACGCACAATGGTCACTTTGAGCCCGAGATCAGATTGCGTGCGATTTGGTTCAGCACCCCGTTCATGCTGGCCGGTTTAGTCGGATTGGGCTTCGCTCTTGAAGAGGGGTACCACTACATGATTACAGCCTTGTTCTGGGGCCTGTATGTCTTTGGTATCATGGTTACTACAGTTGCTCTGAACGCATATAATCTCGACAGCTATCCAGAGGCATCGGGGGAGGTGTCTGCCTGGATCAACTTTGCGCGAAGTAAGTCAATATTCTACTACTCACAGAATAGATTCAGACTATTGCTGACACGACACAGCTACTGGAGGGTTTATCATCAGCTATTTTCAAGTCAAATGGGCCAACTCGGTCGGTGCTAGAGTCAGTTTTGGTACCCAGGCTGGTATTTGCGCTGCTGCGTTTCTTATCATTCTTGTGTTGCAGGTATTCGGAAAGAGAATGAGAGAGAAGAGTGGAAAGTTATCTTTCCCTACTGCATAAGAAACTTGCTTTCAATAATCCTATACAAGACTGATATTATGCCTATGTTTAGAACCTTTGAATTAATATAAAGTACCTTGATATCATTAAGAATCTGATTTGAACAGGAGCTTTCAGTAAAACATAGACCATACATGCCATGAAACAGCAACCCTCCACCGCCATTGCTTTCTCGTTTCCCTACCTCACTTCAATATATCTAGCGAACCTCATTGGGTAACCCAGGCCCCGAGATATGTGTCAGCAAGTCCCACAGACACTCTGTCCTCGTTTCATGTCCCGCCATCCCGCTTTGTTCATTTTCTCAGGTGTTCAATTATTCTCAAATCGTAGATAAAATATATTGCAACAGTGGCTATAGCCAGAGGCAAAGACACGGCGAAGTAGACCCAGAAGTGAGAGTGTCCAGGACTATAGGGCTCTGCCATGCTGAAAAGCGAGGAAGCGAGAGAGAGTGGTACAAAGACGAGCCCGACCAGGACAAGCACCCTTGCCCTTTTGGCCTCCTTATTTGACGCAATTGCTTCCTTGTTTGCAGTAGTTGCATGTACAAGACTGACCAACCCTGCGATTGAGGAGTTTACAGCCCTGCATTGCTGCAGCAAATCTTGGAATCGGCGATAGAGGGCCTCAAATTTGGGCCTTGGGTCTTTCCAGCTTTCATTTCCACTCACAATCCTAGGGTTTAACTGGCTTAGGCGGCCGATAACACGACTGAGTTTGTCGCAATTATCTATCAAGTTGATCTCGTCACAGTGGCCATTGTATCGATGGGCCTCTAAATCTGCTGGGGTCAATGTTTCTAGCATACTGTTGGCCATTCTATACTGAATATTTAAAACATCGATTTTGAGTACATCGTGTTGCTGAAGGAAGTGTTGCAGGACTATATTTTCGATAAAGAACGTCGGGGCACTGGGCTCTTCTAAGTTGAGGTAGCTAGAGTGGCGTTTCAAGTAATAGTGAAGATCATCAAACATCGAAGTCCTAGGTGGCCCGGTGAGGCATTCTATTTGATCCTCGAAAGCCAAGATGTCATTATATCCACTGGCTCGAGGCTGGAGAAATATTTCGTTCTCTTCTGGGCCAATTACCAAAGGCGGGGGATCGCAAAGTATGACGGCTGGGAGATGGTCATATCAATAAAGGGTGATATCATGCCAAGAAGTGTTTTACTAACCGTTCCAGCCTCCATTTGCTGACAACATCGAGGACCAAAAGCTGCACTTGCGATCAACGGTAAGTGACACGTAGTCTTCCTCCAGGACATTCTTAATTATAATTCTGCCAGTCTTTAAACAATTAGACTGGTAAGAACTGTTGTCGTCCGCATTTAACCAAAAGTTTTCAGGATACTCGAAGCAAATATAGTCCTGTGCACTAATGGCCAGGGCGATGTTATCGATGTTATGTCCTGTACTGGAAACGCTCTTCCACCAAAGATGATCGGTGAAAAGAATTGGATGGATCATGAGATGTCCGCCAAGGATGGAAATAAACTCAGGATTAAGGCCTTCCAAGATATATATAATTCGCCTCTTCGCGCTTTTCTTGGCTTTGTACTCCTGGAAGTGTTGGTCTAGTTCCCTTGGATCTGAGGTTTCCAAACACTCGTGGACGCTATTGCCTTGCACCTCCAGAGCCACAATGCGTGGGTTGTAGCAAGTCGGTGGCCAATCACTCTCGTTCGTTTCATCGCGGCTCCTCAAGTCAGGGCGACTTGCACAAAGCGAGCGGATTAGGTCGCGATACGGACCAGGGGCAGAGAGCCATGAGCCATCATTTTCTGATGTTGAGCGGCGAAGATAGCTAGAGGCCCGGGATGACCGGCGGGATGATGAAACACGAGACATAGTCAGAAAATGCAAATGTATCGAGCCAGGAGGTAAGATTTGAGGGTTGAGTAGTTTAAATTAGTTAATGGAGAGATGGCGATGATTGAATCAGTTTCTATGAACACCTCATTAGGCATGAACGCATGAATGTGGCGCATTTAGGCTAATACATTCAGTTTGCTCGATTGGATAATTCCTAGGAAATAAGTATCTTAACATTCTCTAAAGCTCTTCTTCAGAAATGATATCAATTCTTAAATTACATTCCATTTTCTTTCAACAATGTTAGACTACCCGTTGGCTCGAGCCGGGGGGGGCCAACTAAGCAAGCTCATACTTGCCTGTTCCCTCAACCACACTCAAGGATTTCGCTTAACAATTGGCCAATAACCAGCAGGGTAATCGGGGTTTTATTTATTCAGCGACGTCCAGCAACCATCCCCAGATTTTGAAATTGCGGGGTGTTAGCATGAATACCAACTCGATGCAGTTAGTGGATCTGCTTCGGCACTTTGGTGCGGAATTGACGATCCACCTTGAGCAAAAAAGAATGGAGCTCGCTCGGACGGTCGTGCTGTTGAGCAAACTTGGACCTTGAATCCCGCATTTCCCGGTCTATTTTTGAGGGGTTCAACGAAAATCGAAAAATGTCTACGACTTCGACGACCAAGAAATCTAGCAAGAGAATGTCTACGACTTCGACGACCAAGAAATCTAGCAAGAGGGATGAGTATACCTCTCATGCTTGGTAAGTGATTTATGTGCTTAGACTGAGTTTAGCTGACCAGGATCGATGCAGCACAGAGTGCCAGCGACGCAAGGTCAAAGTTAGTCACATCCTCTCAGTCGGTATGATTACTTCAGTGCTGATGCTACATCGCAGTGTTCTGGACAATCCCCATGCCACAACTGTCTCGGTAGAGGTGCTGAATGTAGTTATCAAGATCCATCAAATGGATCTAGCAAGAGGAAGCGAAAGAGAGCGTCATCAAATCCAAATAAGTATGATAGCACCATTGCGCATATGATTTCATCTTTGGTGCCTATAACTGACAACCATCAAGAAGACGCGCAGTTCTCTCGTCGATTGTGCCCACCTCTGCGTCAGAGGAGACAGCACTTCTCAAGGAGCAGCTCCAACGACTGCAACAAGGCCTGGATACCTTGATGATGCGGCAATCGCTTAGCTTCGACTTTCTCAGTTCGCACAACACTCCGCCACAGACGGGTATCTTGACACTTCCACCAGATGAACCATTGAATCAATCTATCGAGGTATTTGAACCGCGGAGTGCAGCAGACAATCTTGGAGAAGAATCACCGAGCTCTTGTCAAGATGAGGTCACCTATGCCGAGACTGACACCTTTGTCCCCGGGAACAAATGGCTGAACCGATTCGCTGTTGCTTCGCAGATTTGTGATCTACGCTCTAGTGTCGGCGCAGATCCTGTTCTCCCAAATACAGCTCCCGCCAAGACCTTTACCGTTGTGCTCCCTTGCCCTAGGGACCTGACGCAGGCAATTAAAATAGGCCTGGCTGAGATCGACTGCTTATTTCCTTCCATCCATAGGACGAGGCTGGTAGAAACAATTTCACGAACCTTGGAGGCGCTGTGCTACTCTTCTACTACCCAGTCTATCGTCGTGACGGAACAGCATCACTTGATTATATCAATTCTTCTCGTCATCACTGCAGCTGCACAGCTCCTTGACGAAAAAGCCGCTCTCGATATGTATCCAGACAAGGCGTGGCCTGGCTCAGAAGCTTATTGGCAGAGTAGGAAGCTCGTTCAGCACTTTGAAGGAGGCAGTGAGCTGCAGACACATTGTGTCGTCTATCACTGCATTTCCGCGGCGTATCTCCTAGCAGCAGAGAGGTTACGTCTTGCCTCGACACACGTACTTAATGGGCTTCATTCCGCTGTCAGTTTGGGGTTAGGCCAAAGCCACAGATTTCCGACATCGTCAGAGGACGTTGTAGATACCCTGGCATTATGGGTTCATCTCGATTTCCTGGACAAGCGCATCACTCAGAAATGTGGCATTCCATACTTTGTTGGAAACAGTCTGGGGCATGTGGACTTTGAACACGAGACCAGTCCTCACATCAACATGAAGGACAAGGCGTACCTGAAGACCATTTTCAGTCATGCTAGGCTTTGGGCATCGATATGGGATGGGTTTCTGGCTCCCAATGCCCCGTTGGCGAGCGATTGGGTTGAGATCCAAGCATTTGATGCCAAGCTCCTAGCTTTTAGGGAGCAATACCCCGACATTCTACCATGGATCGGGGAGTCAGTGGACGGCGCCAGTTTCAAATCTCCTTCTGAGACAGAAGATCGACGGCGTCTTCTTGTTTTCCTGGTAAGTCTCGAAATGGAAGCTGCACGTGATGAGTAACGCAGCACTAATCAAGCACACTCTAGAGATATCAATCTCTCAGACTGAGTATCCGCCAAAAGACGCTGAGTCCACCAGAGACGAATGCCAGAAGGGCAGCGTCTTGCTTAAGCATTTCCATCGAGTCCCTGGATGCAATGGGGCATTACCTAGACAACTGGGGCGCAAACCCGCGTGGTGGCTATATACTAACGTCTTCTCTGGTCGAGTCGATATACTACATCACCCTCGGACACCGGGAAGGTGTTTCTATAATCGACCCCGAACCATTCTCTCCAGCGCTTCGTCGAGCTAGAAATATGCTTGAATCTCTGTCTGCGACAATCATGTCGGCAGCTAGAGCCTTCAAAGCCTTGCAGTGCGTGCTGGATTTTAATTTTCATGAGTCGCGTCCGGATTATGATCTCATATTCCCACTGGAGAGTTTTCCAGAGTCCAACATGAACTTTGAAATGCCGCTTGATCAGGTTGATTATCCCTCAAGTACAGAGACATTTGATTTCGCCAAGACGTTTGACGCAATTATTCCAAACTCGATGGCGGGATCTAACCCCGAGGTCAGCTCAGTATTAGCTGGGATATTTAGTGAGATAGAGGCTAGATAGTCTTTCCATAGAATGTATATTTCTGCTGTAGCTATCTCAACAGACTGCTTCGAAATTCAAGGCTTTGACTAACTACTATGAGCCATTGATTTTGCCGTATTAAACCTGTGCAATTGCACTTGTAAGAATTCCACCACTGCCTGAATCCCGATATTGGTGACCTCGCCCAGTGGAATCAGTGTAAAGGCATGGCAAGCACCCTCAACAACATGCAGCTCAGCTTCACTCCCAGCGTTGATCCACCTAGCAGCCATAAAAATACTATCATCGAGTAGCGGCTCAACATTCCCCACGAGAAAATGCACCGGCGGCAGGTCACCCAAGTCTGCATACAACGGTGATATGTCAGGTCTTTTTCTATCACCAAACGGGATATGACCAAACGCCGCCTCAGAAAACTTCATCATGATCTCGCGACTGATGACTATATTTCTGTTATGCGACAGCAAAGAAGGCGTGTATGTCAAGTCATATATCCCATAGCCAGCAATTATTGCAGCGATTTGTGACTTGACGTCGATCTCATACGTATCCCGTAATTCTAGCGCAACTGCCACGGCGAGCCAAGCGCCAGCTGACTCTCCACCGAGTACCCGCAAGGGAGCTCCAAGATCACTAATGCCTCGGGCAGAAAGAGCATAGAGAGCAGCGTTCACGCAGTCATCGCGACCCGCGGGGAATGGATGCTCCGGCGCGAGGCGGTACTCGACAGACGCCACGGTGAGGCCGGATGCTTCGGAGAGGCGCGTCAGGTACCCATCGTAAGAAGCATTGCTCCCAATGACAAAGCCACCTAAAGACGATCACTAAACTTGAACATTTAGGCTAGACTAGCGCGTTGTCATACCTGCATGGAAGTGGAGGAAAACACCTTTAGAGGGTCCGGGTGGTCCAATCACGCGGAGTTCAATCCTCTGCCCGTCACGTCCGGTGGCATAAGCCAAACGGGCTTGGTCATTGAGTTTTGGACGATCAAAACCGTGAGTTCCTTCTGCTCGTGCATTTCGATAGTCTTGAGGGTTGTCAAAGTCATACCATTGCTTGGCATTTGCTAATTGTTTCTCGAGGCGGTCGACAAGTTCCAGGCGGGTGGCACGGACTTGGTGAGACACGGGCTTCGGGCGTACGTTGACCGACATGTTGGAGCTGCGAAAAGCCAGGTTTCAAATGTCTAATATCAAGATGCGGTTCAGCCTTTAGAATATGTTTTGGGGGAGAGATATATTAGCGGAAGTCTTCTGGCCACAATGCATGGATCTGTTGATTCTTTGCCCCGCCATTCCCGTTCAGCCTCTGACGCATCTTGGAGATGCAATTGTGATTACAAAATTGCAACGGAACTGGTGATTCCGTGGGATAGCAGATTCCGCGGGCGACTCCGTGCCCGTGTTTCCATTCCCCTGGTCCGTCCGATAATTGGTGAACTCTCTGATTGGTTGCAGTTTTGTAACCGACCAAGCCTCCCGGGTAAGTTGTGAACATGACCTCAGCATAATGGTCCTGGGAATAAATACATACTGAACTAAAATATAAACAAATATAAAAATGCTAGAAGATCACTTCTATTTAGTACTTTCGATCTTGTGTATATAGCTTAAAATATGTTTTCTATACTATAGATACTTTCCCGTTGAACGATACAATGAATTCTGCCGGCCGGCTTGAGCTTTTAGTCCAGGCCTCCACTGCAAATACCACACCTTGTCGTAAAATAAACGCTGGCAGCTTAATCAACAAACGAATACCAGTCTTTTTTCCATCATGGCTTAGAGCTTTGTGAGAATCTGAGTTATCTGGGGTCGCGAAATAAACTGTGGCCAGGCCACATCCACGCCCAATTCCTGAGCAATCTTCAGAACCCAACTCGGCTCTTTCAGGAATTGTCTGCCGACCGAGATCAAGTCAACATAACCCGCATTACCCTCCTGAACCAAGTCTCTAGCCCCAAAAGCATCCGTGATCTCACCGACAGTACCTATAATCATCTTCTTACCTGCCTTCTCTAGTTCCTCCCTCACCCTCGCAGCCATGGCAGCTTGCTCTTTTCCGGCATCGAACACAGTGTGAGCGGCTTGTGGGTGATTGCCCGCGGAGCTGACGTCGAGGACATCAACACCCAGGTCAGGAAGAAGCTTAGCAAGGCGGACAGTGCTGGGGAGGTCCCAACTTCCTCGATTCTTGCCTAGGGTAGTATTCTCCATCCAGTCGGTTGCACTGATTCGGACGAACAGAGGCATGGATGCAGGGATAACACCTCGAACTGCTTGGATGATCTCAAGAACCAGCCGAATGCGTTTCTCGAAGCTGCCGCCGTACTTGTCCTTCCTCTGATTCGTGATAGGACTGACGAATTGATGAAGGAGGTAACCGTGGGCCACATGGATCTCCAGTACATCTACACCGGCCCAGACAGCTCTCTCCGCTGCTTTGGCAAAGCTTTTGACCAAGTCAGAGATTTCGTCAATGCTCATCTCTCTGGGCTCCCAGAACCCTCCTTTTGGATCTTGATTAGACTTTCCATCCCAGACAAAGTCCGGGCCTCCGGATGGCCCAACAACGTCATTAGGCCACCCGCCTTGAGATTCATCAGCTCTAGCACTTCCCTGTCCCATACGAGTAGCAACCCACGGCGCCAGAGTGCTAGCCTTCCTTCCAGCGTGGCCAAGCTGCAACCCTATAAGGCCGCCCTGAGAGTGCACAAAGTCCGTAAGGCTCTTGAGGGCATCTCTCTGCGCATCGTTCCAGATTCCGGGACAATTGACGCTGATACGGCCATTCGGTGTAACACCAGTTGCTTCCAGCATGACCAGCGCCGCGCCCCTGAAGGCATAGTGACCGATGGTAGTATGGTACAGAGGAGTTAGAACGCCCGTCTGCGGTCCAGTTGCGGCACATGAGTAGTGACACATGGGGGACACACAGATACGATTTCGCAGGGTGACGCCGCGGATCTTGAGGGGGCGAAAGATTGTAGGAGTGTTTGGGTCAAGTTGCTTTGCGGTGCCTGTGCTTGGGTCCTGAGCTGGCGCAAAGAAGGGGATGCCTGGCACACCAGCGTTGAGTTGCAAGTCGCGAACCATGATGCCTATTGTTTGAACGAAAATGTTTGGGGAGGTTTTGATAATTGAGCCGTAATCAACATGCGATGGATGACGGATTGGTAGAGGATTATCATCTAAATCAGCAAAAGCTGCATTATGTAGTCCTAGTTCTCGAGTTCTCTCACAAAATTGAATGTAAGGTATTGTGCATACGTCTAGCCTTGACGAAAAAGTGGTCTGACATGTGTTGGCTGATTCCACGGAAGCAGCACCTTATTATCTTTGGGGTTTTCGGAACTTGACAATTTCCGAACCATGGAAGGGCGACAAGCACCGAGACTAAGACTTATCAGCCAAGGCTTGTTCATTCGTCGATTGATGTTTATTAATTTAAGAACACCACGTTATTTCATAATATACGCGAAAACCGAATCATAATACCATCCCTTCCCTTCTCGTTTACCCTGCCCCAAACAGAGAGGCAAACTCAAGATGGCGACACATCAACCAATGAGCGCGCGAGACCGTGCCATCAAGCACTTCCAGAGTCTAGCTCCCGGGCCAGCCAAGCCAGGAGAAGCCACAGAAGTATACAAGGATGTTGATGATCTGGCCTATGCACTATCTCGAGTGCCCACGTTTACCCCCCGACCAGTGCGTATTATTGCAATTGGTGCGGGGTTTGCAGGTCTTTCGATAGCCAGGGCTGTTAGCGTTGGAAAGCTTCAAAATGCTAGCCTAACGGTCTATGAGAAGAACAGTGACGTTGGAGGAACATGGTATGAGAATCGCTACCCAGGGTCAGTACTATGTTGAGTTTGTCACGGCTTTTCATCGAATTTCCGCCCATCTATCCACTTCATCATGTACCTAGCTTTAGCTTCGACTTGATCTGACCTTCAAGCTAACGGTCCGCTAGATGTGCCTGTGATATACCAGCACCCAATTATCAAGTGAGTGAACCACAAGCTGGCTAAGTGTCGAACTCTGACGAGTCTACCAGTTCTCCTGGGCACCAAACCCATTCTGGAAATCGTATTACGCCAAGCAAGAGGACATCCATTCCTACATCAGAGCAGTAGCTGAACAGCATGATCTACGGCGCTACGTGAAAACATCTCACAAGATCACCAACGCTTCTTGGATCCGAGAGCGTGAGGTATGGCAAGTCACTGTCACCAAAACCGACGGCCGGGATTTTGTCGTTTCAAGCCCAGGTATTACAGACGGTGAGACATCTACCACCTTTGTGGAAGAATGTGATATCCTCATCAACTGCACCGGTTTCTTCAACCACTGGAAATGGCCCAACGTGAAAGACAGAGAACAGTTTGAAGGGCGAATGCTCCATTCAGCAGCCTGGCCAAAGGACGCTGATAAAGACATCAAGGGGAAAACAGTGGCATTGATCGGTAATGGAAGCAGTGGCGTACAGATCCTACCCGCTATTCTCAACGATGTAGACAAGATATATGTCCACATTCGAAGTCCGACATGGATCACTACCAATTTCGCTTCCAAGTTTGCAGGTCCCGGGGGGGCGAATTACGACTATTCTGAAGAACAAAAGGCTGCGTGGGCGAAAGATCCAGATGCATATCTACAGTACAGGCGCCTGATTGAGCACGAGCTTAACAGTCGGTTCAAGCTGTATGTAGATCACTCTCCGGAGCAAAAGGATGCGCGCGAGTATGGAATTCAAGAGATGGCCAACAAGCTTGGGGAGAGGCGGGACTTGCTGCAGGCGCTGCTCCCGAACTTTGCTGTTGGGTAAGTCAAGACAAGAGACGACATGGAATGTGTTATTGACTTCCATGTACAGATGTCGTCGTCCAACACCTGGCAATGGGTATCTTGAGGCTCTCACGTCTTCGAAAGTAGAGGTAATCTGGGGCACAGTCGAGACGTTCACCAAAAAGGGCATCCGCACCTCGTCAGGCCACGAAACAACCGACGTCGACACAATCATCTGCGCCACCGGCTTTGACCTATCCTGCGCCCCTCGCTTCCCCATCAACGGCCTCAACGGAACCAATCTCCAAGACCTATGGAACGAAAACCCCCGGTCCTACCTCTCAGTAACAGCACAAGACATGCCCAACTACTTCGGCTTTCTCGGTCCATTCTCTCCCCTCGGTCATGGAAGTCTCGTAACTTCGATCGAAATGGTGACCAAGTATATCACCGACTTTGTGACCAAGCTTCAGACTCAAAACTACAGCTACTGCGTTCCCAAGACTCACATTCCCGCTGCTTACCAGAAACAAGCGCTCGCATGGCTTAACAGGACGGTTTGGGCGAGTGACTGCAGCAGCACGTATAAGAACGGGACAATGGGCGGACAGCTTAACAGTTTGCATCCCGGTAGTCGGGTCCATTACTTTGAGCTTTTGCGTACGCCGAGGTGGGAGGACTTTGAGTGGAAGAGCCTTTGTGAGAGTGAGGACTTGACTTTTGCTTGGCTTGCGAATGGGTTTACTTATAGGGAGAGCAATCCCACTGCGTATCCGGATACAACGTAAGTATTGGCCGCTGTTCTTACCTTTCTCTGAGTGGTGCGAACTAACAGTTGGATTTAGCTGGTTTATCAACTTTGACGAGCATTCGAAGCAGATCGAAAGGCGTAACATAGAGGAATATGGTAAAAGTGTTGTAAACGGGACCACAAACTTATAGACAGATTACTTAGACTGCGTATTCCATGAAAACAATTGCCAACACTGCCACTTGATTGGGTATTCCTATTAGCTCTCTATGGTTGGTGAAGACTGTTCGAAATGTAGTGTAGCGTTGCAGGCTGATCATCATGCAGCGTAAAGTATGATACTAGCAATACCTGTAACAATTACACCAAAGTCGATTACTCGACACATTCTAGCTTGAAGTCTCATTACTCATTCTATTAGTGCGTTCGTTACGGTAAAAGTGGCAATAAAGCTGATCCAGGACACAGTTGAGAGACAATATTACTTCAGAATAGTTATAGCTTAGAGGGCCTAGACACATTCATCTCATCTCCAAGCAACATCCTTGCAAGCTTGGCTGTGGCATCAGTTGTCCTTGCTCTTGCGCGAGTTGATCGGCCCTGGGGACCAGCATCTCCCAGTATGTGCACCTCCCTCCAACTCCCAATATCACCAACCTCCAAAACAGTCCCTCCAACGTACTTGGCCTCAGTAAGAAGTGCCATCATCGCCTTCACCACTTCCTCAGGAGGCAACAAGAAGTCTTGAGATGGATCAACGTGATTTTGCGATCCTGAGTTATTACGAAGTAGTGGCGTGTCAACTAGCCTAGATATCCTACGTAAGTTTGATGAATCAGTAGTTAGAAATGTGCACTTACCCCGGCGCAATGCCAACAACTCTGATGCCGCAAATCTCGTCCAGCGCTGCCATGCAACGGACGAATTGGCTGATAGCAGCTTTGGATACAGCATAAAGTGGAAGAACAACTGAGGGCTTTTGGGCGGTGATGCTAGAGAGATGGAGGATGATGCCTGGCTTCTTAGCCTCTCGCATCTTCCGAATCGCGATGCGTGTCATTCGAATGGGGTGCAGTACATTGATGTCGAGAATCCCGTAGCTGAGAGTTTCGTCCTTATCGTCCCAGAACCCAGGAAAGGACCCTTCGTACACGCCGGCGCCTGGCACTACGATATCAGGCACTCCGCCCATCTTCTTGCCAAAGACCTCGAACACCTCGACTAATTGATCCAGTGACGTTACATCCGTCTTGTGAAATACCACTCGGGGGCTGGCTTGGTTTCCAAGAGACTTGAGCCATGCTGCGGCAGTGGGAGTCAGTGCGATGTCAGCGATAAGGACTGCGCATCCCTTGTCTCTAAGAGCCTTTGCAAGTTCCAGATTGATCCCTTTGTTTCAAAAGTTAGATGAAAGAACAGCAAAATGTAATGATAGTCGTCTTACCCGAACCTCCTCCTGTAACTAAAGCTGTTTTATTGGCAAGGTCACTCATGGTGACGGCATGCGTTGAGGTGCAAGGGATCAAGTGGTGATGCTATTGGTACTGTATGTAGAGCTCCAAGATCAGTAGTGAACTGAGATTTCGAGTTGATAGGCCAAACTCACCAAATCTGTTTCTTGGCTGGAGGTCGGGGACTAAAGTTTGTTGTTGAGGCGAGGCTATTCCCTGTAAGCTCTAAAAGCGGGGAGGGCGCAGTGTTAACAGGCCTCCTTTACTTCCGAGTTCCGCGGGGCATGTACACGGAAACATTAAACACAACACCCCTGAGGAACTAGTAAGCTGATTCCATGGAAACAATATGACGGAGACAGCGTCTGAACACTAGTAGATAGTTTGACTTCACATCTCTATGTGGCTAGTCGATTGCTGCCTATGGGGTGAAGCTTGAGACTACCAAGACTCGTCAACTTTAGTTGCATCACAATATCGCCAGGGTCTGGAAACGCGGGGTGATAGGGCGATCAGCCACTATTCCGATCTTCCGAATCTCGCGGCGACCACGGGTTTACCCTGACCAGAATCCAGACATGCAAGTAGATACAAGCAAACTATCTTTACTATGTCGCACGTATATAATCTACTCTTCCGTGGCATCACAGCTTTGTCTGATAAGCTCGAATATTATTTTAACCTGATTAGATACCCAAAACTCTACCACACTTATCGACTATGCCTTTCGGTACTTTCAAGACAAAGGAAGCTAGAGGCCCCATCCCTCTCTGCTCTCCGCCCTATCCTGTTGGCCTGGATGAATTCACCGACGTCACAGTTCTTTCCGTCAAATATCATACTACATACGATGCCGTCAAGGACATGATCCCCGAGGAACTAGAGCTAGAAGATGAACCCATTGTCACCCTCACCCTTTTCAACTATGGCATGGGTCCTATTGGTCCGTACAACGAGTTTGTCTGTGGAGTCGAAGTCAAGTTCCAGGGCAACAAGATGCCCTTTTCCATCGAACTTGTCCTCAACAACGAAGGTGCCATTTATGCCGGACGAGAGCGTTGGGGTATTCCCAAATTGATGGGTGTCGTCGAGTTTGATCCCTCCGCCACGAATTCAGCTCCTAACGGAATCATCACGGGCCATGTTGAGCGTCCCGCGGGGTGCAAGCTGGTCCAGTTCGGGTTCAAGCCGCTCAAGAAAGTTCAAGACTGGGGTGTTCTTGACGGCATGAAGCGCCAGAGTCTTCACCTCCGCTCCATTCCTGCGGCGAATAGTCATGATCCCCCAATTCTCAGAGAGTTCATCCCTACCTGTATGGAGATAACTCATGCTGAGGTTTGGACTGGCGAAGGATCTGTTGGTCTCTTTAATGTTTCCGAGTTCGACCCGGTTCATCGACTCAAGGTCGTGAAATACGTTGGCGCAACTCTGTGCAGAGGTGCTAGAACTGTTCTGCACCCAACTTCAAAGACCTTTGCTATCTGAGGACTGATGAAATGGCATTTAAGTGCCGCATCTAGTTAATAAGTATCTACATAAATACTATATTGCACTTCAATACTCTATTTCGAGATATTTAGATGTGCGTTTTGACTTTGTGACTGTATATATACTGGTTTGCACATGTTGCAATGTTGAGAGTATAAGTTCCAAAGACTTGCTATTGAGAATAGTATTATGATTAACCACGGTGATTATTTGCTGTCCTTCTTATAAAGAAGTTTAAACCACAGTGACAGTACTAAGATATAAGCAAAGATGCCAAGTTACATTTAGCTTTCTTACGTTATAAGTGCAGCAGTAATCAAGGATCAAGCAAGAAGTCGGTCACAACAGTATAGAGTGTAACATCATATTGTGATGTATATAGAAGTAGGGCATTCCAACAGTGGTAGGTTGGCATTGCCACCAAAGACTTGTCATCAGATTCCAACTATGTCTTACACTAAACTGAAGAACCCCCATCAATTCGAATGATCTGGCCAGTTATAAAAGCCGAACTGTCACTCAGAAGAAAACAAATCAACGCCGCAACCTCCTCGGCTCGTCCCTGTCTCGAAATCGGCTGCTTTGTAACCTTTTCTTTTAGAAACGCCTTGAACTCCTGGGGAACACTCTGAGTCATTGCAGTATCTATCGTGCCACTCAATCATAAGTTAGCAGAGCTTTATGCTTTTCAGAGTAGGATTTACTGCAACTTACGGTGCGACTGCATTCACTCTAATACCATTCTTGCCCTCTTCTCTGGCCCCCGTCTTTGTGAGACCGACCACTGCGTGCTTCGAGGCCCCGTATTCTGCTGCACAGGGAACTGCTATTACACCAGCCAGGCTTGCCACGTTGACGATGCTGCCGCCGTTGGTCATGGCGTTGAGTTCAGCTCGCATGGAGTAGAAGACACCAGTGGCGTTGATGCCCATACACAAAGCCCAGCTATCATCAGTCAGGTCGCGGATTCTGCCCTTGCCCATTTGGACAGCGCTTATCCCTGCAGAATTAACTGCGCCATCGAGTCTGCCAAATACCTTCACAGTGTCTTCAATCCAGGACGTGATCCGGGCGCTAGATGTGACATCGACCTCTGCTGTCACGATATCTTGTTTATGTCGGTTTGGGTGCATGGCAAGAAGGGCTTGGGTGGCTTGCTCAAGAGTAGTGTGTGATCTATCAGACAAGGATAACTTGGCTCCAGCTGCAAACAGTAGCTGAGCAGTTGCAAGACCAATTCCCGATGCTGCACCCGTGATGGCGATGACTTTACCTTGGAAGTCTTGCATTGTCGTTAAGCTTGGTTATCGTAGTGTCGTGATGTTATCAAAGGACGTATGAGCTGTGAACTTGCGATCTTGAATCAGCTGGTTAATGCGAGGGAGATGGGAGTCCAGTAGCACAGTTTGCGCCAGCTATCTGCTGTTTTAATTGACTAACCGTTACTAAAGAATAGCTTGCATGTTGGAGGAGTTAGCCGAAGTTTTGTTTCGGAATAGTGAGGAGAGCGCACTAACCCCCCGCGGAATCCCAGGCTCGGAGGACAATGTTTAGTGCCCCCATTGTTGGGAATGACCAAAGTGGACCTATGATGGCAGTTCCGCGGAAACAAGCCATAAAACGAACGACGGTCATTTCACAGGTAACAATGACATAACTAGGCGTAGACTTATGACCAAGATATATTACAAAGTTATCGAGATGCAAAATCCCACCTCCCAGATCAATTATCAATCCATCACATACTAACAGAGTATAACCATATTCACTCTACCAACCGGCAATATGTCCTTCATTCTGTATCTCAGTTCCATGTCCTGGATTGAACTATCAGCCGGTGGCCTTTCTATCGTTCTGTTGCTCTTTTGCCTATATAATCTCGCTCTTCCCAAGCCGATTCCCGGAATACCATACAACAAGAATGCCACAAAACGACTCCTTGGAGACCTTCCGGACTTGATCGAGTATCAGAAGAAAAATGGGCAGCAACGCAAATGGTTCCGGCTGCAAAACCAGAAGCTCAACTCGGCAATCTCCCAAGTCTTCGTCCGCCCCTTCGGAAAGCCGAGAATCGTTCTGACAGACTTTCGAGAAATGCACGATATCCTTGGGAAACGATTCAAGGAATTTGACCGCAGTGATAGAGCTCGGGAGGCATTTGCCGGGATCATCCCCCATCAGATGCTTTCGATGCAAACAGTGGATCCCAGGTTCAAGAAGCACAGAGAGTTGATGAAGGATCTCATGACACCAAAGTTTCTGCACCAGGTAAGGTAGCTCGATGCCATTGGAAAGCAATCTAACCGGCCTCAGAACTCAGCTCCCGAGATAAACCGTAAAGTCAACACTTTGGTCAAACTCTGGCATGAGAAGTGCGTGCATGCCAACGAGCTTCCGTTTGATGGAAAGAGAGATATTCAGAGAGCTACCCTCGATGTCATTACAGCTACTTCCTTTGGTCTCGACGACGAGAACAGCGCTACGAAACGGCAGCTGGATGACATGTTGGCGCGATCTAATGCAGGTGTCAAATTCACGCAGCCCGGCAAGAAGGTTGTGGATTTTCCAATCCATCCCTTGACAAAAGAGTTAGATGCAACTTTGACTATTGTTGAGAGCTCCGCTGTTGGTTTCTCGTCGCCGATGCCCCGATGGCACTATTGGATCCTGAGTCAATTCCCGTACCTGAAGAATGCCGCTAGAATCAGGGAGGAGTGGACGCGACGGGAGATTGACAAGGCGGTCGCGGCAATTCCCAAAGATGGCTCAGAGAATACGTTGGCAATGCGTTCGGCACTCGAGTTCATGGTACTTCGCGAAGCTGCCGCTGCTCAAAAGGCTGGCAGACCGCCGAGGTTCCATCGTCGGCGAATCTATGACGAAGTATGCCTCCCCGGTCTTGTTCTTCTGCCGAGTTATAACTAACAATTCTGAATAGCTGTTTGGATTTATTATTGCTGGGCACGATACAACAGCTGCTACTCTCGAGTGGGGTGTCAGGTACATTGCGGATGCTCCGCATGCACAAGCAAAGCTCCGATCAGCTCTTCAGAATGCCTTCTCGACCGCTCTTGCAGAGCACCGCCAGCCAACGATAGACGAAATAACCAGCACGTCTATTCCGTATCTCGATGCTGTCATCGAGGAGACACTGCGCCACAGCGTGGTGCTCCCAATCGTCAGTCGAGTAGCAATGAAAGACACCACGATTCTCGGACACGCCATTCCAAAGGGCACCTTTGTCTTCTTTATCCTAAACGGACCCAGCCTGATGAAGCCGGCAATCGAGGTGCCCGAGACCGCTCGGAGTGAGGCCTCGCAGGGCACCAAGAATCGATACGGAGAGTGGCGAGCAGACGATATCGAGAAATTCTTACCCGAGCGATGGATAGATGTTGACGACAAGGGTGTTGAGACTTTCAACGCCTTGAAGGGGCCGTTCATGACGTTTGGTAGTGGACCGCGGGGCTGCTATGGAAGGAGACTTGCTTACCTGCAGCTTCGGATCTTCTGGGTATTGCTTATATGGAACTTTGAGTTTCTCCCCATTGATCCGGAACTCAGGACTCAAGATGTTGTAGAGCATGTTGGAGTAGAGCCGTGCCAGAGTTATGTACGACTGAGAAAGGTAGCATTGTAATATACAGAATGTCAGATACAATAGTCTTGGGCACAGAAACCTGATATTCCTTATGCATTGCTTGCCTGTTAATAGCTTGTTCTTGAATCTTGATGGGTTTCCTTGGGCATTTGCAACAGCTGAGCGGACGCCAGTACCTAAATCCTATAGCCTAATTGCATTACCTTTTGACAGAGCAGACTGCGACAGGACCAAGATTAAGGACGCAAATCCGAGGACAATTGTAAAGGTCACCGCCATCTAAACTGGTGTTAGTAAAACCTTGTGACATGGAGAACATCACTTTCCTTAGAGTTGCCATCCCACCAGCCATCCTCTCTAGGCTTCGAAGGACCGAACTCAGTGCCAGCCCATATTAGAATTGTCAAGCCGATCACCATGCAGAATATGGCCAAGACCAGAAACGCAAGGCTGAATTCCCAGGCGTATACCTGCAACCAGCTAGGTCGAGCCTTGATATCGGATTCCCGCCTTCGGCCAAGGCTATTTCGGATCAAAGTGAGGCCGTCGGGATGAGCAGATAGGCGGTGCAGTCTCATGCTCTGAACACCTGCAATGACAACAGAGAAGAGGGCAAACACGAGACCGCTGAACCACATGGTTCGCACTGACCAGGGCTTGTTGCGGCCGTTGGGGAGGACATCTGGCCAGGAACCTGTTGTGCTAAGACAACTCGCGAGAAGAGCGCCCTGTGTAGGATGAATGTCAGTGGGTATTAGACGAAAGGATGTAGAAGTCGCTTACAAGTGTACCAACGAAGTTCAATTCCTGCAGCTTATGGTCACGCCAGTTCTTTGTCATTTCGTCTTGCTCAGTCTGGCTATCTTCATTCAACATCTGAATGATAGTGTCGGCCGAAGTCGAGGTCTCTCCCAAGAAGCTGAAGTGAGGCATGATGGCTGTTGTTCTAGCTCATGTCAGTCTTATTGTACTAGAGCCTCCTTGTTGGCAACGAATGAATTTACCTAAAGTTTGAGTATCTTTGACCTGCTCAGAGATGACAAAAAATTATTAGTTATACAATGATGTAACGAAGAGAAGGGGGAAAAACGCGGGGAAGCGAAAAGATCCGGCTTTCCTACAAGGCTAGCTAGGGTAGGTAAACATGGCGTCATTAGTCTGTAATGGATTTTATTAAAGTGATAAAACTTCTAATAATTGCTAGCTATCTGAATATCAACAAAAGATTTAATTGATAAGCGATCTTGATCATGGTCTTCTTATTTTGGATTCCTCAGAGGGGGAAGGATTAAAAGTGTCGTTATTCCTCAACCTCTGATGCTGACGATTGTTATCTGTGTCGTCACTGGATTGCTCATCCTCTTGGCATTCGCTTTCAATATGACCTGCCCCAAGACTCAGACCTCAGCCATGAGGACTGTGTATGTGACCTCCGGTCAAAACAAGCCCTCTGCCTTTGGGTACCAGGTCGCTCTTTGCATCTCAGCTACTTATGCCGTGTGGAACCCTCATATGGCAATCGCATCTTGCCTAGATCATTGTGCTCAGTCAGGAGTTCCTCATAAAAGACTCACTCATCAGCAACTGGGTTCAAATCAGACGTTTTACATGCAATATCTTGATTATAAAGAAACTCTAAAATAATTGAATGAAATAGCACCGCATCTCAAGAACCTATGATATCCCATAACACTACAGTAATGCATAGGGATCCTGCGAGAATAATGAAATCCTGTCGCAGAGACTTTCAAACATCTGTTCCGCCAACTCCTTGCTTACATGTCCATTCCCGTTGTAAACCAAACAAACTTCAGTGCTGTCGACATTTTGAGGCGTCGTCACAACACTGAGATCAGCGCTGTCTTCCTGCGAACCCATTGCGCCAACTTCGTACCTGTTTCCCCCCATCTCGAAGCTCTCTGTTTGCGGCATACTCTGATGCTGAACAACAGTAGAGAAACCATTGACTCCATCATCATCCCAGTCGGTGCACTTGCTGATGATCTCTCTGAATCCCAGTGTTTCGTACGGCATATTGTCCACCTGCTGGTTCTGTATGTATTGGGAGAGATCCAGAACGGTCCAAGAAGATTGTTGCCGAACACGTACGGGAACGATGTTAAGGCAGGGACCGACAATGCTTTGAATCCCAGGTATGTTGCTGGCATTCCGTCCGCTGATAACGTTCCCGAAAATAACGTCAGTTTTCCCTGTGACCTTTGCCAACACGGTTGACCAGGCAGCCTTGATGATCGTTGAGGTTGTGATGTTGACCGACGCGAGTGAGGGCGTAGATACGGTCTTTCTCAATACTAGGGTAGGGCATGTTCTCAAGGATGTTCGCGGTCGTTGGATGACGTTGGTGGGAGCGGAACCCTTTAGAAGGGCCGTCCAATACGGGTAGCATCGTTCCTTGTTCGCTCCCAGTACCGTCTGGATGTAGCTTGCGTACGAGGGTGTGGAATAGATAGGTTCTCCATCGAATGAGGCCTTGAGACTCTGTAGGATTGTCGGGAAGCACACGCCATCGTACTGCGCGTGAGATATGCGGATGAAGATTCGATGACGTTCTGATGACTTCTGTTGCGCTACTATGAAGCGGAGTGAGGGTATGTGGGGATGTGGAACCTCGTGCTTATGGGCCGCTTGAAGCTCGGAAGTGAATTGATCTATACTCTCCACATCTTCAACAATGACCGTGGGTTGGACGTGGCGGAGGATGACCTGCAAATAACGGCCTTGATGAGAGACAAACACAGTGCGCAAGATGTCGTAAGCGGCCACGACGTTTGTGATAGCTTCTTGTAGTAGAGTCATGTCAAGCGAGCTCGAAGAGTCCAGATGGAAATAATTGAGCTGCCATCGTGACTCTAAAAGACTTCCGTGGATGGCCTGACCTTGAAAGTCGGTAGTAGGGAGGACGTCGATGATGCTGGCTCGGGAGACCCCGACAACAGGACAAACATGGCTTCGCACGAACTGCTCAGTATCATCTGCGTCAAGCATGGAGAGTGGCTTGTAAGGCTGGTCAGTGATGACATATTTCTCCTTCTTGGAGACCAACATCTCCACGTGACCATGGATAGATGACCTATCACTATCCTTGTACGACTTGTCGTTAAGACAATCTAACAAGGAACCAAACTCGGGATTCTTAAAAATATCAGCCACAGTGAGCGGCAAGTCCAAGTCTCTGGCATTGCCAACCATGGACATGGCAATAATCGAGTCACCGCCAGACTCAAAGAAATTGTCGGTAGGCGAGATTGTACAACCTTCATACTCGAGACTGTCTCTCCATAGTGCGGATAGTTTGTTGTGGAGATGTTTTCTGTCTCGGGAGAATGAGTTGCACATGTTGGATGACATGGAGGCTGCGTCGCCGACGTCAATCAAAGTCGAAGATGCACTGATTCCTGAGCTCTGTGCTTTGGGATGGTTGTTCGTGTCGTCATGCTCGGACGTCCAGCCGTCAACCTCGGAGGATTGCGTGTATGTGCTGCGAGCCATTGGTGAGATCTGTGATAGCCGGAGATGGACCAGAGAACTCTCGCTGTAGTCAATGAAGTCCTCAAGGAGTTCAGACATGTCCGTGGCGAGCTTCTGAGCCTGCAAGCTTGAGAGTATGTTGGTCCAGTAGCGGAAGACAATGCCTTCGTCACCACGTGTAGCATTGGCATTGAGAGTGACGGCGTATTCGCTTGGATCATAGGCATTAACTGACTCGTAGGTAAGCGAGTCTGGCTCGTAGACATTTGCTACACCGGCGTTCTGGATGGACACAGCCGTATTGAAGAAGCCCCGCTTTGATTGGCCTAAGGTATGGCTCACACGAGCCAGAGAGAAGTGCTGGTGCGGCAGACTGGCCATGTAATCATCTCGAGCGGCGGAGAAGAGTGTCTTGAGAAGCGTCTCGGTTGTGAACTGGAAGCGGAACACAAGCATGTTGATGAGAGGACCGACAATACCATCGACTCCAGTGATACAGGCATCGCGTCCAGAGGCTAGATAGCCAAAGCACACGTCCTGGCGGTCGGTGTATGCTCCAAGTAACAGGGCCCATGCCACCATGACAATGTTTGAGAATGTCACGCCGAGTTTGGACCCAAGAGCTTGAAGCTCCGAGAACCGTTCGAACTGGACAATGACAGACTGTAGGCGGCGGCTAGCTATCAGTTCTGGATTGAGTGTTGGAAATCCTGTGTGTTGTGACTCCCAGAGATAGCCTGTCCAAAAGTTCAGGCTTGAAGCGGTGGATTGATCGGAAATGTATTTGATGTATTCCTTATAGCAAGGAGCTGGAGTTGGAGACAAGCTGTCGGTGTAGGCGTTGGAGATGTCTCGGAGGAGGATTGATGTGGAAGCACCGTCGGTAACTGCGTGGTTCAGCTCAAGCTTCATGAAAACCTTCCCTTGTGGTGTTTCGCAAATAGTGATCTGATAGGGGAGCATGGGGCCATCGTGTCGCTTGTTGGTCTCGCCAAGCGACATGGAGTTGAGCTCGGCCATGACATCAATCTCCCGACACTTGATGGTGCTGACGCGAGACTCAAAAGGCCGCAGAACGACTTGATCGAACGAGTCGCCTTGACGCAGGCTATCAATGAAGATGGTCCGTAATGCTGGATGACGCTCAATGACTCTGTGACAAGCCTGGACGAGTTTTGCAGTATTAATTGCCGAGCCGTCGGGAAGAGTGATTTGAAGAACAACGTGGAAAAGATATTGAGATGGATCGAGGAGCTGGCTGAGCAATATGCCAGTTTGAATAGGCGAGCATGGATAAATATCTTCCACCATGCCAAGCGACACATGAGCATTGGGGAGATGTGTGGTCGTTATCTCGTGCAGATCCGTGTAGCTGATAGGTAATAGAGGAAAGTCGCTGAGCGTCGGGGTAGAAGGGGTCTCGGCAAGTTTTCTGGTAGTGTTGATGAGAATCTGCTTGTAATTGGTTACCCACTTCTCAATACCGTCTTGGTGAAGCATGTGTCGATTATACATTAATGTAAACCCGATGCCGTCATCAAGGACGGATATCGAGATCTCGAAGAGAGCTAGGCGGGAGGTCTCAGGCGCGACGTCGGAGAGGGCCAGGGTGTCCTCCTCCGTAAATGGAAAGTCAACGGCTGTGAAGAGAGCGTCTCGGTGGTTTGTTTGTTGAGTGTGGCCAAGGTAGTTCAACAAAATCTCGATAGGTTCATCATGGGCACTCTCTGAGCTGGTGAGATAGTGGTGAGCAAAGTACGGGCGGCCATTATTAGGAATGCTACGCCGGACATCCTTTACCCTACGAACATGGTCAACCTCATCGCCGAAGTCGAGGCTCTGCCGTTTAACGTGAACAGGGCACAGCGAGGTGAACCATCCGACGGTTTGAGCAGGGTCAATGGTTTGATCCCAAGGTTCACGACCATGACCCTCGTTGAACAGTGTTGGCAACTCCCGGCTGTCGAAGGTCTGTGCAAAGGATTTTAGAATGGCCGTGATGAATAGATCGAGTGGCTCGGTCTTGAGGGCTCTGTGCGAGTCACCCAGTATGGAGGAGACGACATCAGGTTCTGTGATGACGACCGACTGTTGTCTCATGTCTCCGTAGACGTTGGAAATCTTTGACATGCCCCAGAAATCTAAGTCGGCAGGTTGTACAGCAAATGGTAGAATTGTTTCACGACTGTCGAGGGAATTGACGTGTTCGATCTGCGAAGCATTCCATCTGCGGAATGAGAGGGGCTTGGTGGGTGGAGAGTAGGTAGAGGTGAGTAATACCTCAAGGTCGTGGATAACATTTATCCAAGAAATGATGTCAATGACGAGATGATGAGCTACAAGTGACAGCACTTGAGACCCGTGAGGCAGTGCGAATAGGTCGACCACAAAAACGGGACCAGAAACATCAATGCTTCTTTGGCTGGCGGCTATGATCGGTATCATGTCAGGCTCTGCAGCAATCTCATGCCGTTGAAAGCCATATGAACCTTGGACATGTGAAACTATATGCTGTGTCCAACTGGCAGCAGAGGACTTGTTAAACCGGGCGCGAAGCATTGGATGTCTTTCAACAAGAGCATCAAGAGCCTCTTGGAGGCTGGACACGTCGAAACTCTTGTTGATGGATAGAAGTTGACTTTGGTTGAAACGGTCCCCGCGGCCCTTATTAGTGCTGTTGTTGAAGAAGAGACGTTGGATTGGGGACAGCTTGAATTCTTTATCGTCGTCTTCCTCGTAGTGGTCGAACACTGGCTGCTCTTTAAAGGCGGCGAAAGTAGATAACTCGGAGATTCCCTTGGCCCTCATGATGTCCTGCATAGTCAATGAAATGGACTGGTCATGACAGCGTGTAAGTATCTGAATCGCCATGATAGAGTCACCGCCGAGGGAAATGAGAGAGCGGTTCGTAGGGGTTTCTGTCTCTGGAATGTTAAGGGTTGACGCCCAGATGCGCCGGAGCTGTTGGATAACTGGTGTCATCACTGAGTCCACCGCATCTTGACCATCACCCAAGTCGACAGTAACCTTGCAAAAGTCCGCTTGTGCATCGGCAAGCCAACTGCTTGCACTCGCTCTGTCAAGCTTTCCAGATAGTAAGAGTGGAATAGCTTGGACTGCGAGCCAAACTGACGGTATCATGTAAGGTGGAAGTGTGGCGGCCAGATCGTGTTGTATGGCGCGGATCTGTGTTCGGGCAGTATCCATGGCGGATTCGAGGATAGGGACAAAGCCAGACGTGGTAAGAGGTGCGTCGGTGGATGAGGGATCCTCGAGAGAGGTGATGGCAACCAGGCGGCCCTTGAAGATGCCTGACTGCGGAAGGTTGACCAAGACCTGGCGAATGCGCGGTTCAGATTCAAGACGAGCCTCAATCTCACCAAGCTCCATGCGCTGGCCATGAAGCTTGACTTGATGATCCTTGCGCCCAAGATACATGAGCGATCCATCAGGACAATATCTGACCAAGTCGCCTGTCTTGTACAGACGCACTTGCTCAGTGGTGAACAAGTGCATCCACGCTGGATCCTCGATGAAGGATGCCGCCGTCCGTTCTGTGTCGTTCAAGTACCCGCGGGCCACGATGGGACCACTGATGAGGAGTTCTCCAACACACCCCACAGGGACAAGAGAGTTGTGGTCTCTCGGATCGACAACCCAAGTGTGGTTCCCGTCCATTGCGTGACCGATATTAGCCTTGGCAGTAGAAACAGAACTGTTTGCAACCGCAAATATGGTACACTCTGCTGGCCCGTAGCCATTCATCAGCTCGACCTTGCCTCCCCAGGCACTAATCGTTTCGGGTGTCAGAGTCTCGCCTCCACAGACCAGGGTCTGTAATGTGGTGAATTTGGAGGGGTCCTGCAGATTTGCCACCGAGGGCGTTAGGAATGCCCAAGTGACACCGAGGGAGCTCATGGAACCGGCGAGATCCACCATTCTCATCTCTTCGCTAGGGATGCAGACACAGGCACCGGTGATGAATGGAGCAAACGTCTCTCCCATGGCAATATCGAATGCATAGGATCCAAAATGGAATACACCAGAATCCGGACCTATGTTCATGCGATTCATGAAAGCCCTGGAGCTTGTCACAAAAGAGCCGTGTTCAATGACAACGCCTTTCGGCTTTCCAGTACTGCCCGAGGTATAGATGACAAACGCGGCATCTCGAGGTGCGACGACTGGTAGATCCTGCGTGAAAAGCTCGGGGGTAGTGAACGAGTCGGAAGTGACCAAGACAACAGTCTCGACAACGCCCTGAAAGCGGTCTTGATGCTGAGGTGCGCACAACGCAATACGGGCCTTGCAGTCGCGTGCGATCTCGGCGTGACGGGCAGAAGGATGCGCTGGGTCCATAGGAACGATAGTGCCCCCTACGAGTATCACAGCGAGCATTGAGACTGTCGTCCAGAGAGATTTGTCCATACAGCATGGAACCAGCTCATGAGCGCGTACACCATGTCGCATGAGCATCCTGGCGAAATGCGAGGCGTGCTGGGCAAGATCTTTGTAGCTGAGTTGACCATCCCAGGCGCGAACGGCGGTCTTGTTGGGCTTAGTTGCTACTGACTGCCAGAACAGGTCCGGAATACTCTCTTCTGAAGGCTGTAGGACAAGGCTGTTCCATCCTCTGATGGTCTCCACGTCCGCTTGGCTATAGAGCCGAAGATCCGATACCTTGCGAGCGGGTCCTCCAAGAGATAGGTCCGTCAGTTGACCTACCAACGCTTCGAACTGCTGGGCGATGTGCCGTGCGTCCCATCCAGAGATGACCTTGTTGTCGTGGTGAATTGTCAAGATGAGCTCATGCTTCTCAATGGAGCATTCCACAACCAGTGGATATGTGAAGAAGTTTTTCTGGTCAACTTCATGTTGGGGAGAGCTCAGTAGGTCATTCGGGTCCGTTACCTGGTCAAATGACTGTATCACCAGTAAGTTCTGGAAGTCACAGGCGACTGCTATGGCATCGCCTAAGCGACTAATACGCTGCAGACCCGCATGTTGATGAGGGATCACGTCCGTGGCCCGTTCACGGAGGTCCTTCAAGAAGTCACTAATGGTGCTATGGCGACTGATATGAACTCTCGAGGGTACCGTGGTCAAGGTAGGTCCAAGGATGTCTTGTACATGGTCCAGAGCGATGTCACGCCCAGATAATGTTTCGCCGAAGACGACATCGTCAGATCCAGTCTGAGACCCCAGGACAAGCGCCCATGCTGCCCGGACGATTGTCGGAATGGTTATATCCATGCCAAGGTCGTTTCTGTTGTAGTGCACTGTATGTGTCAAGGTTTCATGATGTGATTGCGCAGCAGATGTCGAAGAAACTTTGGGGAAGTGAGATACCAGAGAAGCGTCTTGGAACCTGGCTCTCCAAAAGTCGTCAGAGGCTTCAGTGTCAACGTCGGCTAGGTACTTGATGAAGTTGGCGTATTCGCCCACAGGCTCATGGGCGGTATCTCCGTGGTAGAACTGCGACACAAGTTTGAGGAGAGATGGCATGCTCCACGCATCATAAAGCGCGTGATGGACAACCCATACAAAGTGGCAAGGCCCATCGTCATTTGCCTCGACGATGCTGTAGCGGGCTAGAGCTCCTCCATTGTGATCAGGTACCGATACAGCCTTGACAGTAGCAGACTCAAGGTCGTCATAATGATCCCACTGAATGCCATGAGGGGCAAGAACGAGTTGGTATGACTTGAGCGACGTGTTGACGATGCGTGTTCTTAAAATGTCGACTCGATCAACAGTATTTTGCCAAGCAAGCTTGAAACGATCAATGGAGATGCCCAAAGGAAGGTTGAAAACATAAGTAGCGACATATGCACCCGGTTGCTGCAAGGTCGAGGCAACAAGACCCTCTTGGAGGGAGCTACAAGGGTACATATCGAGAATCTGACTCTCCTGCACACCACAACGGCCTGCAACCTCGCGCAGAAGTAAAGAAGGATCTTCAGTATCTGGAAGAAGCGAGAACGGGTCTACACTTGAGACAGGAGCTTCATCCGAGTGTTTGCAAGACATTGCCATGTCTGAAAGCACAGGATTGTTGAAGATAGCCATGACTGTGATGACAAGGCCTTCCGCCCTAGCAGCCGGAACGAGCTTCATGGCATCGACAGAGTCGCCACCGAGTCTGAAGAAGCTATCGCCTTTGCTTATCTGGGCAATAGGAATATTCAAGACTGCAGCCCAGGCTTTCTGCATTTTGCGCTGCATTGCCGATGTAGGGTGATCCCCGCTTCGAGATGAGCCAGAGAGCTTGTAGGAGGCCATCAGCTGAGCTGGCACGGATTTGGCTATGGTCTTGAGTCTCTGGCGATCAAGTTTGCCAGCCAAGGTCAATGGCATCTTGGACAGCGGTATGTAGATGGCAGGAACCATGTACGATGGGAGAGCGTCTCTGAGGGCTGACTTGAGGGATTGGGCAAGGTTAGTCGAAGCACTCGACATGCTTGCAAGAAGAGGATCAACGTTTTGGGTGAGAGTGTCCTCGAAATCATCGTCGCTGGTAAAGAAGACGGCGAGTGCCTTGGTTGACGTCTTGCTCTGCGGAACAACTATATCAACAGCGGCTTGAATGCAGTCCGGTAAGTGAGCCTGGACATGGTACTCGATCTCCCCAAGTTCAATACGTTGTCCATTAAGCTTGATCTGTGTGTCCTTGCGCGACACATACTTGAGCGAACCGTCCGAGTTGTACATGACCAGATCACCAGTCTTGTATAGACGATGTGTGCCATCTTCCTCAAGATTCATGTCTGCACGCCAGGATGGAGGCTCGATGAATGCCTCTTCCGTCTTCGTCTCGTTGTTGAGGTAACCTCGGGCAACAATAGGCCCTTCCACTATTAGTTCGCCGATGCCGCCAATTGGCATCAGGCGATTGTGGTTGCGCGCATCCACGACCCAGCAGCGACTACCAACAGCGTTGCCGATAGTAGATGGGTCGCTGTTGAGAATATCTCCATCATGATCAACCTTGGTGCTCGTTGCAGCGATAACGCTCGTCTCACTGGGGCCATAAGCATTGACGAGAGCGGCATGGCCAGCCCATTTCGTAATGTGATCTCTCGACATTGCCTCGCCGCCGGTGACGAGGACCTTGAGGCAAGGAAGACTGCCCGGCTTGAGAACACTCGCGACAGATGGTGTGAGCAATGTCCAGTTCACGTTGAACTTGGTGATGACGCCTGACAAGTCGTTCATGCGGTCTTGCTCGTTTGGTATGCATATACAACCGCCTACTAACAGGGTGGACAGGATCTCCATAACGCTGGCATCGAATGTGTGAGACGCAAACTGCAGCACTCGGGAGGATGATGTCATCATGATAGCCTTTGCATGAGCGGTACCTCCGGTGGCAAAGGATGCATGCTCGATTATCGTTCCCTTAGGAACACCCGTCGTTCCTGAGGTGAAGATGACATAGGCAGCGTTGTCAGGCCGAACAATGATGTTGGGTGAGTTTGGAAACACGGAGGGCAGCATTGACATGGTTTCCTTGCCAAGAGGAATAGCCGGAAGATCCAAGCTGTCGAACTTGGCCTTCAAGGACGAGGAGCAGATGACTAGCTTGGCGTTGACGTTGCTGACCAAAAACTTGATGCGGTCGGGTGGATGAGTAGGATCGAGAGGAACAAAGGCTCCGCCGGCTTTGAGGACTGCCATCATGGCAACGACTGTCCATGCTGACTTTTCGAAACACAGTGGGACGTACGCCTCTGGCCCGACGCCGAGAAAGACGAGGTACTGAGCGAATCGCGAAGCAGCTGCATCAAGTTCAGAGTAGGTAAAGGTGGCGTCCCAGGCGTCGATAGCGGGAGTATGGTCTGATAGTCGTTGACAATTATCCTCAAAGACGTGGTGCACACACTCATTCAAGACCTCAGGCTCAGCGTTGTTCCACGTCATCAGTTGCTGTCTACCGTGGTCACTGAGAATGTTCAGTTGGTTTAACGGAAGTGCTGTGTCGCATGTCGCAATCGAAGAGAGGATCTGGTCAAATGTTGAAGCAATATTGACAGCATGCGCGTCTGAGACTTTGTCTTGCCAGTAACATAACTGCAATTCCACGTTCGAGTCCCAGACTTCGACGTTGACAGTCACGTCGTACTCACTAGGGTCCTGCGCATCTCTGACGTCGAACGAGAGAGTACCTGTCGCCATATCCTTGGACACTGACCTACGCTGGAAAGAATAGGCGGTGTTGAAGAGAGGCTCGTTGGTGCCCACGGCGTGTTGAAAGTTGGCAAGCGAGACATTCTTGTAGTTCATAGCTGTAGCGAGATCGTCCTGCATGGTTCGCAGGGCGGTGTTGAGAATGGTGGATGGATCGAGGCGGACGCGACAGACGAGCATACTGATGAATACTCCAATTGCGTCGTCGATACCACTGATGGGTACATCTCTGTCAGCGACGAGATAGCCGAAGCACACATCGTCAAGGCCTGTGTATGCTTGGAGGACCAGTGCCCACGCCAGCTGCAGCAAGTTGGATAGAGTGATGCCTCTTTCGGTGCAGAGTGATTGGAGCTCAGCGGCATGCGAGATACCTTGGGTAAGGGTTCGAAGGGTCCTGGGCGCTGTGGTCCCCTCTGAAAGGAGGGGTAAGCAACAAGGCTCAGCGCCGTCCAGATAAGCCTTCCAGTACCTGGCATCCTTAGAGTCACCATTTCGCTGCAAGAAGGAGACGTAGTCCCTGTAAACGGTCAGGTTGGCAGTATCCAAAGTGCGCTCGTACGCTTGGCCAAGATCGCGGAACAGGATAGGCATAGATGTTCCATCAGAGATGGCATGGCTCATCTCAAGCACGCACAGCACTGTGTTCTCTGTGGTGTTGAAGATTGTAAGACGGTGAGGTGGCTGGTTCGTAGGAAGGCCGAGCGGCGGATGGTCATTAAGCCTGTGGTCTGCCTCTCTGCAAGGACACTCAACGATAGAGACGTTGGCATCGTGACTCCTTAGAACGACTTGACTGACAGCTCCCTCCTGTAGTGTGCTGTCGACGAACGCAGTTCGAAGGCTGGAATGGCGATGGACTACACGCTTCCAAGCTTCTGAAAGTCTTTGCACATCGATCGCATCGCCTTGTCGTGTGGATGTAACTGAAAACGTGATGGAGTAAGAGTAGTATCCAGGGTCCTTGATCTGGGACAAGAGGATGCCCTGCTGAACCGAGGAGCATGGATATACTGCTTCAACGTTATCAGGAGAGATACCCAACTCAGTGAGAGCCTGCGTAACCTGGGACTCTTTCTTGAAGGCCAGAGGAAGTAGAGATAGATCTTGGGATAGCTCTCGTGTATCTTGAGATATTACTTGAGCTGCCCGGTGTATACAGTCACTGCAGGTCTCGATCCACCTGCTGATAGACGGCTGGTGGCGCATGTGGCGGTTGAAGGAAAAGTCAAAGATCAGCCCTTCTTTGGTGAAAGAAGCCGAGATCTCGATGAGTGCCAAACGTGGGACGTCGGCCCCGATATCGGACTGCGAGCTCAAAGAGTTCAGCATGCTTACGTCGATAGACTTGAACACAGAATCCTCTGCTCCAAACTCCTGTGAGTGGCCAAGGAAATTAAAAGCAATCTCGACCGGGAATTTGATCGGGGATTTCGAGTCAGCCAACATGCTATGAGCAAAGTAAGGTCGACCGTTGCCAGGAAGCTTTCTCCGGTAGTCCCGTACCCAATGCACAACATCAAGGATGTCGTACTCGTTAGGAATAGTCTCAGGGAGAGCGACAGGACAGAGGGTGGTGAACCATCCAACGGTGCGTGATAAGTCCAGATTGTCATCGGGAGGCTCTCTTCCATGGCCCTCGTTGAATATAGGGGGTATCGAAGAACGTTCTGGAAAGGTTTGGCGGAAGGATGCTAACATTGATGCCAGCAAGACGTCAACGACATCATGGCTACTACCCGAGAGCAGGCTTGATGTGCCATTAGGTATCGTCATAGTCTCTGTGACTGAGTCACCATGAAGATTCGGCACACCTTCCATCCCCCAGTACTGGCGGTCTGATGGAGGGACTGGGATATTGTGGAATACACGCTCCGGTGAAGCTTTCTGAGCCTCGTCGCGTTGCTTGGAAATCCACGTCTGGAAGGAGACAGACTTCGCAGGTCTGTAGGTTGATGCTGACAGGAATCCTTCGAGATCTTGCAGCATGATGTTCCAAGACACGACATCAACCACCAGGTGATGAGCCACGAATGTAATGATTTGGTCACCAGTTGCCTCCATCTCAACCATGTCGACAGCCAATATCGGCCCATCGACAATGCTTAGGGTAGTCTGACTCTCCGCCACCAACTCCAAAAGTCGTTTCTCATGGACAATGCCGTGTGAACGAAGAGCGTAGGATCCAGCGACATCGCTGGTAATCCGCTGCGTCCAGTTTCCGTCAGCCTGCGAGAACCTAGCACGCATCATGCTGTGCGTCTCGACGATAGAGCGGAGAGTATCCGATAATTCCTGCGAGGTGATGATGCGGGTCGTAGCCAGGGTCATGCTCTGGTTGAAGTGGTGAGAGTCTACACCAATATCCTCGAAGTAAACCTTTTGGATAGGTGATAGTTCAAAAGGTTTCTCCAGCTGTTCATCGTCGTACAGGACTTCCTTGACGTTGGTGACAATAGACGCAAGGTCGATGATGGACTTGGCTCGCATGATCTGGCTGACAGATACAGCCATGTCTAAGGAGCGACAAATAGCCATCAACTTCATAGCGGATATCGAATCGCCGCCAAGATGGATGAAGGACTGCTTGAATGGAACCATATCGGCCTTGAGGTTAAGGGCCTTGGACCAAGCAGCCCTAAGCTTGATCTCCATCTCCGATGGTTCTCTATCCAACGCAGACGCATCTTCCTGCGCGTCAAGAACTAGATGGTATTGTTCATGAGACATATCATCAACCCATCGGACGGTGCGCCTGCGGTCAAGCTTGCCAGAGGGGAGAAGGGGAATATGGTTGACGACAATCCATAGAGATGGGATCATGTAAGATGTTACATTCCTTGCAAGACCTTCACGAATACCCACCAAGAGGGATGGAGGGTACTTGGTTATGAACTGGATCTCTTCTTCTCCGTTGATGGTCGTGAGAGAGTGGAGAGATAGAATGGCCACCAGGCGGGCTTTGAAGGGGCCAGAGCCCGGGACTGCGGCTAGACAGGACTCGACGGCTGGATCTGCGCTCAAATGATGTTCAATCTCAGAAAGCTCGATTCTCTGACCATTAACTTTGACTTGATCATCCTTGCGCCCATGGAACTCAATACCATCCTCGGTAAGTTTGACCAAGTCTCCCGTCTTGTAAAACCTGCGTTCCGCGCCTGAAAAAGCCGCTGGGAACCGTTGACACCACCTCGGGTTGGTAACAAAAGATCTTGCAGTTCGCTCGGGGTCATTCAGATACCCTTGAGCGAGGATAGGACCTTCTATCACGAGCTCGCCCACAGCGCCGATGGGCATAAGTCTGTCGTGGTTGTCGGCGTCAGTGACCCAGCACATGCCCCCGACAGCATGTCCGATATTCGAGGGAGAAGAGTCCAGTGTAACGCTCGGGTTGACAGCAGCTACCACTGCAGTTTCACTGGGTCCATACGCGTTCATAAGACGAACTGACGGCGCCCACGAAGAGATATGAGCAGAAGACATGGCCTCACCTCCGAGCACGAGAGTCTCAAGGCCAGGGACTATCGAAGGCTGAAGCAGCTGGGCCACCGAAGGCGTTAACAGAGCCCAGTTGACGTTCATTCTGTTGATAGCCCCGGAAAGATCGTGGAGACGCTCGTCGGAACTTGGAATGCAGACTGTCCCGCCGTGGATGAGTGTGGTGAGGATCTCCATGATGCTGGCGTCAAAGGTATAGGAGGCAAACTGCAAGACGCGTGATGACTCAGTTATGCCCATGGCGCTACCGTGTGCATACGCGCCAGTGCAGAATGCGGAGTGGTCGATGATGGTTCCCTTTGGCTTCCCAGTTGTGCCGGAGGTGAAGATGATGTAGGCTGGACTGTTGGCAGATAATGATAGAGGTACGTGGCTAGTTGCATCGTCGTGACTCTGAGTCCTACAGTCTGCCAAAGCCTGCGAGACGGAGATGGCACTCGATTCGAGGTTCTTCAAACGCTCGACGTGTTGATCAGACGAGAGAACGACTGTGGCCCCAGTATCAGCAAGAATGCCCTTGATCCGGGCATCGGGGTGCGCTGGGTCTAGAGGCACGAAGGCAGCACCTGACTTGAGAATGGCCAGGATGGAGATAACCACTAAAGATGACTTGTCCATGCAGAAGGGAATGACGGAATGGACGGAAACGCCATTTGCCACCAATGAACGAGCAAGACGTGTAGATTCAAAGTCCAGATCAGCGTATGTGAGGCTCTGGTCCCATGACACGACAGCGAGCTTATCTTGTGGTTGAGCCACTGCCTGAGCCCCGAAAACGTCGTGAAGGAGTCGTCTCGATGGCGAAGGGATAGCACGGTTCATTTCACGCAGCGTCTGTAGGTCACTGTGGCTGATCAAAGGTATATCGCGAAGCTTCTCATCCAGCAGATCAGGCGACGACACGGACTCCAGCATTAGTGCAAAGTGATCCATTATGCGCTGCATCTGAACCCCAGGTATAACGTTGGGATCAAAGTGAACGACAGTCTCGAGCTCACCATCTGCAAAGTGGCACGACAGCATGAGAGGGTATGACGAATAGAAGTTTGTACCAGCCATCTCGTTTGACTGCTCGAACCAAAAGGCATCCGTCGACTCTCGAGGTCCATAGTTGATGGCCAAGAGGTTCTGAGCGCCGCAAGCGAGGGTTGTATCAGCGTTGATGTTTCTGATGCACTGAATCCCAGCAAACTGATGTCTTCTCACAGCCGCTGAGTGATCCTGCACGGCGACAAGAAGCTCAGCAAGGGTGTGTGAAGGGTCGATGACTACACGTGTGGGAACAGTCGCCAGTGTGATACCAGCCATGTCCTCAATCCCGACAACAGGAGCATCGCGCCCCGTCATGGTCTCCCAGAAGACAACGTCGTTGGCTCCAGAGTAGGTAGACACCGCCATCGCCCAGGCTGTGCGGATTCTAGTGGCTGAAGTTATCTCTGATCCTGACGGGCTTGTCAAGGTTGCTTTGTGGACTAGCAGACTCGTTGCGGAGGACTGGTAATCGGCGTTGGGAAGACGTGGGAAGTGCTGGGTGGAGATGTCGGAGAGATGGGACTCCCAGAAGTCGATGTCCTGATCCCGGTCAAGGTCTGTGAGGTGCTTGATGAAGTTGGTGTAATCAGGGCCTTTAATTTGTGTGGAACTCAGATTGTCGTGGTAGCATCGTTTAACCTTGTCGAGGATGAGAGGAAGACACCAGCCATCATAGATCGCATGATGGATGGTCCACACGAAGCATTTGCCTGTACAATCATCGTCAACGATACCGTAGCTGGCCAATCTCGCACCATTATACAATGGAAGCTGGCGCCGAGTTGTGTCGGTACCTGAGAGGCTGGTAAAGGTGGACCATTGAATTGTTTCTCCGGTGACAACAACCTGCACAAACCCAGCATCTTCTGTATGAACGATCCTTGTTCTCAGCATTGGCTCGGCTTCCACCACAATTGCCCAAGCCTCCTGGAACTTGTAGACGTCGATGTCGGCTGGTAGCCGATAGACGAGTTGCGCCACGTAAGCTCCAGGCTCCTTGGTGGAGAGAGCCATGAGACCCTCTTGCAATGCAGAGCACGGATAGATGTCCTGAACATCACTAACGTCGATGCGAGCAGAGCCGGCAACCGTTTGTCGTAACTTATCGACAGAACACTCGCCGGATAACAACGAGAATGGTTGGTATGTTGTAGTAGGCGCTTTGGATAACGGAACCGCGGACTCGGCCATATCCAGCAGTGATGGCTTCTGGAACACCCCAGCAACAGTCAAGTCAATGTTGGAACATCGAGCCAGCGTCACTAGTTGCATGGCCCCAATCGAGTCGCCTCCAAGTTTGAAGAAGTGATCCTGGACTCCGATGGACACCACATCGATGTCGAGCAACTGAGCCCACATAGCAGCTAATTGCTTCTCAACCTTGCTGGACGGCGCTCTGCCACTCTTAAGAGCAAGCTTGTAAGACTTCATCTTCGGTGCAGGCACCGACTCTCCCAGAAACCTCAGACTGCGCCGATTGAGCTTGCCTGACGAAGTGAGAGGCATCTTGGAGACGGGGAGCCAGGCGGATGGGACCATGTAGGCGGGGACTGCATTGAAAAGCACAATCTCGAGCTTCTTGGCATGAGACCTGAAAGACTCATCCATGTCCAGCAGCATGCTGTCATCGCTGGTTTCTCTGAGGGAGATATCAGCATCTGCACAGATAAAGCAGGCGAGCAGCTTCCTGCCCTGCGATGTGATGAGCTCCACGGCAGATTCCCAGCCCTTGGGGAGGTTCTCCTCGATGTGGTGCTCAATCTCTCCGAGTTCAATGCGCTGGCCGTTGAGCTTGACCTGGGTATCCTTCCGCCCAAGGTAGGTAAGTGTGCCGTCCGAGTTGTAGCGCACAAGGTCGCCGGTCCTGTAGAGCTTGCGATCCAGTCTGCCATTCTCAGTGATTCCCTCAATGCAGGCGGGCGGAGGAACAAAAGACTGGGCCATCTTGTCTGGGAGGTTGAGGTAACCTCTAGACACGATAGGGCCATCAATGAGGAGCTCACCAACGCAACCAATTGGGACAAGAAGGCTATGATCGGTCGCATCCACTACCCAAGCGACGCTACCAATGGCACGACCAATGTTGTTCGCCTTACCTGGCTGGGCGATATCTCCAGAGAAAGTCGAGTTGACGGAGCATTCCGACGGCCCGTAGCAGCACCGCAGAGACACAAAGTCCCGCCAGATGCCAACGCACTTGGTAGTCACCGCTTCACCCCCAAGAGCCAGAGTCTTCAAAGTCGGAACCTCGGATGGCTCGAGGAAGCAAGCCACAGTAGGCGTTATATCAGCCAACGTGACGCTGTACCGATTAATTGCTCCCGCTAGGTCGTTCAGCCTCTCATGGTCCGATGGTACGCATACGCAGCCTCCCAGACTAATAGTGCTGAAAATCTCTGCGAGACTATTGTCAAAGGTGTACGAAGCGAACTGCAACACCCTCGAGTCTGAGCCGTAGCCTAACTTGGGGCCTGAGTACATGGCGTTGCTGGCGATGCCTCTGTGCTCGAGGACTACACCCTTGGGGCGCCCTGTGCTACCAGACGTGTAGATAACGAAGCAGGCGTTGTGAGGTGTGACTTCAGGAAGAGGTGACTCGAGTGCCGTGCAGATAGTCTGTAGCAAATCTGCGTCTACAGCCACGACTGTCGCAACAATAGAGTTGAGCTTGGGTACTAATGAAGGAGATACAAGAGCGATAGTAGACGCTGTATCTTCGATACGAAGACGGTGCGCAGCTTCCGGATGCGCTGGGTCCAGAGGCACGCATACACCGCCAGCTTTGAGAATGGCCAGCATAGAAACTATGGCAATTGCAGATTTCTCGAAGCAGACGGCCACAAAGGTCTCTAAGCCAACGCCTAGAGAGGCAATATGATGGGCCAGCTTGTCAGAGGCGTTATCAAGCTCGGCGTAGGTGAGGTTCATGTCCCATGAAGCAATCGCAGGCCTGTCAGGCCGTGATGCAACCTGCTGCTTGAACAAGCCATGGACGCAACTCTCAATTGCATCAGGAATACGCTGGTTCCATCGACTAATTTGAGAGCTATGCCAGGAACCCAAATGGTCGAGCTGCACAATGGGCTCATTGCAATGATGCAGAATATTGCTAAGCGCATTTCTAAACGTGCCAGCAACATTGGCAGCTTGTCCATCAGAGAGAGTATCGGACCAGTACATCAAGTCAATCGCCATGTCATGCTCGCCTGCCTCGACATTGACCGACACGTTGTACTCATCAGGATCGTAGGTAGGGCAACATTCCTCAAACACGAGGTCCGTCTGCGTCGTTGGTGGTAGCTTTCTGTACGACAATGCTGTGTTGAAGAGAACAGCGTCGGAGAGCTGAAGGGCGTGGTAGACTTGGGCTAGCGGCGTATGGCGATACTCTAGACTTTCGAGATAGTCCCTCTGCACTGAGCCCATCATGTCTGCCATGCTGGTAGTACTATCGGCGTTGACACGGCATGTGACCATGTTGATGATGGGACCAACGGCATCTCGGATACCTTCGATTGGCAAATCACGAGCCGATGTCAGATAGCCAAAGCAAACTTCGTCAGAGCCAGTGTATAAACGCAAAGTGACTGCCCAGGCAGCATAGATGGCGTTGACAATAGTGACTCCCAGTCGCTCACAAAGACTCTGAAGTTGAGCGAGCTCATCAAATCGTACCCTCAAGTGTCGCAGCTCCTTGACCTCTGCAGTCTCCCCATCATCCAGAACGGGGAAGAGACAGGGCTCGAGACCAGCTAGGTAGGACTTCCAATACTCGATACCAGGTTGGACCGGCTGACTTTGAAGGGCTTTGATGTAATCGCAATACAGCGGGCCTGTTTCAGCCTTGAGGATACCTTGATATGCCAGGGCAAGATCTCTGAAGAGGATTGACAGCGAAGTTCCATCCATGATGACATGACTAATGTCCAATCTGCAAAAGACCTTGCCGCTGATTGCTTTGCAGACGTGGAAGTGGTGCAGTAGTCGGCATGCGTTGTCGCCATGGTTCATAGGTAATTTGAGCGCCGCAATCGCTCCCTCGTCTGTGCTACTCTCAGAAACAGTGAACGGAACTTCAACTTCCTTGAGCACGACTTGATCGTAGATGGAATCCTCCAACGTCACGCTCTCCAGGAAGATAGTCCTGAGAATCGGATGGTATTGCACCATGCGCTTCCAAGCAGCAATGAGCTTCTCGACATCCACAGTCTCTCCGCTCCTGCTCTTGACCTCGTGGAGCGTGTAGGCAGCATAAGCGGTGTTCTCCCTGGTGGTGCTGACCAAGAGTCCGGACTGCATCGGAGAGCAAGGGTATGCATCTTGGATAAGACTGACGTTTGAGATCCCAGCCTCGGGGAGTTTCTCCTCTGTGAATACTCTCAATCGATCGTAAGTGAAGGAGAGGAGCGGGAAGTCGCTTAGAGTAGGCTCAGGTTCCATCGAAGCTAGAGATGTAATGACTTGGCCGAGGCTCTGTTCGCAGCAGGAAATCCACTCGCGGATCTGCGGCTGGTGTTTCATGTTCCGGTTGAAACCAAATGAGAAACGGAGAGATCCCTTGACTACGACAGCTGACACCTCGAAAAGTGAGATGCAAGCTGTCAGAGGTCCGACGTCTGCACCTTGACTAGCCTCTCTAATCTCACCTGCGATATTGCTCTCAGGCGTGAAGAGAGCACCCTCACGCTCCAATTGCTGGTACTGGCCCAGGTAGTTGAAGGTGATCTCCAGAGGCCAGTGGTGAGAAAATGCTTCTTGGCCCTCCTTTGTCAACCAGCGGCTCGCAAAGTAAGGCCGCCCGTTATCAGGAACTTTGCGTCTTCCGTCTTTGATCATTTTGACAGTGTCGATGAGACTGGTCTGCAAATCTGATCCAGCAAAGACTGGGTAAATGGTAGTGAACCATCCGACCACGTTAGACAAGTCGATTGAGGTGTCCCAGACTTCTCTGCCGTGACCTTCTGCAAATATGGCTGGGATTGAGCGGTCGGTGAAGATCTGGCCAAAGGAATACACCATCGCTGCCATGAGAACATCCGGGATCTCGGTCCGTAGGGCGCCATGACATTTGGATACAAGAAGATATGTTTGTTGAGGCCCGATCTCAAAGCCTTGACGAACCATCTGCCCATAGATGTTGGGAGTGTCTGCCATGCCCCAGTACCCAGCATTACCGTCGGGAATGCCGTGAATTGGCAGGACTTTGTCCGGTATCTGTGCCTTGGCCTGTTCAGACTGCATCTTACACCAGACTTGAAACGGAAGCGGAGGATCAACATCCTGCAGAGCTTCGGGTCGTAGTAATGTCTCCTCGAGCTCTTGGAGGATAATTCTCCAAGATACAAGGTCGATTACCAGGTGATGCGCCACGACGAACAAGAGCTGTTCTTCTGTCCTTCGGTCGATCAAGTCAGCAGCGACAAGTGGGCCTCGGACAGGATCTAGGCAGGTTTGGCTATCGACGAGCGAGTCATCAATGTCCTCCTGCGAAGACAGTTCCAATGTGCGCAGGCGATACGATGCCGCAACGTCGTTGGTAATGCGTTGCTTCCACTCCCCATTGACTTCCTGTTGGAACCTCGCACGAAGCATAGAGTGCCGGCAAATAATAGCCTCCATCGCCTTGCGCAGATCTGCCTCATCGATATGCTGACTCGTCCGTAGCAAGAAGCTCTGGTTGTAGTGACCCTGGTCGTAGTTCGGCCTCGCGAAGTACAGCTTCTGAATAGGCGAGAGGTCAAACGGCTCTTCTGCCATCTCATGCAGAAGTACAGGCCTTTCGATATCCTTGACCCGTAGCGCCAGTGACCTGATGGACTTGCAGTTGATGATGTGCGAGACTGCCAACCCGAGTCCACGTTTCTTGCACTCGCCCATTACTTGCATGGCGGAGATGGAATCGCCACCGACGCTGAGGAAGGATTGCGTGAGGCCGAGCTGTTCTTCTTTGAGGTTCAGGACATACGTCCAGATCTTGTGTAACTCCAACTCAATCTTGCTTTCGCACTTGAGATCCTCGGGAAGCTGAGTCGCCGCTATTGCAGGATTGAGCTGTCGATACAGAGCCTCGCTCATGCCATCGACCCATTTTCCAGTTTGCTTCCTGTCGAGTTTCCCAGATTGGAGACGAGGGATGAACTCAACGGCAAGCCACATAGAGGGTATCATGTACGAAGGTAGCCTCTCGCTAAGTAGATGCTTGACCTCTGCGATATTGTTCTGTACGATACTCTCAAGATCGCCTTCGATGAGCTTATAGGGCTGACCATTGGGCACGAGGTCTTGATCCAGGGCACCGCAGAGCTGCACGATGGCTAGGAGTCGGCCCTTGCAGAAGCCCTCTGTCGGTAAGACAACCATTCCGTGTTTGATACTGGCGCTGGCATTGATGTGATGCTCTATCTCTCCGAGCTCGATCCGTTGCCCGTGAAACTTGATCTGTGCATCCTTACGGCCGGCGATGTGAAAGGTTCCATCGTGGTTGTACCTGACGAGATCACCCGTCTTGTACATTCGTCTAGAACCAGCCCGCGACAGTTGCTTCTTTGCCCACGATGGATCTTCAATAAAGGCTTCGCGCGTCTTCTCTGGCTCCTTGTAGTACTCGCGTGCGAGCGTATGGCCTTCGATGACCAACTCGCCCACTGCGCCAACGGGCATGAGACGGTCGTGATTGTCCCGATCCACAACCCAGCAGTTTACACCGACCTGGTGGCCAATGTTGAGAGGATTGGTCCCTTGCACCATGCCTCGATGGACGTGGGAAACCACAGACGTCTCAGCAGGGCCGTAGCAGTTGATGAGGTTGATGTGCGACCATGAGCGGATGACAGCCTGCGTCATCGCCTCTCCGCCAGTAACGAGCGTCTTCAAGGTTGGGACATTGGCGGGGTTAATGAACTTGACGAATGTCGGGGTCAAAAGCGCCCAGTTTGCTCGGAGCTCGGTGATTGCCTCTTCAACTGCGTTGAGGCGAGCTTCTTCGCTGGGTATGCAGACACATCCACCCAAAATCAAGCAGGTCAAGATCTCAGTGATGCTCACGTCAAAGGTAGAAGCAGCGAATTGGAACGATCGCGTGTTGGAGTCCATCATCATAGCAGGCCCATGAGCAAGTGCACTCGACATGAGAGCTCCATGTTGGATGAGGGCTCCTTTGGGCTCGCCCGTTGTGCCACTCGTGAATATCATGTAGGCTCCGTTCTGCCACGATCCACAGTCGACCTCGTCGCTCTGGTCGGGCAGCTCGGTGAATAGCTGCTCATCAACGGGGATCAACTCTGGCGCTATGCTCGCTAGCATGTCCTGATGCTGAGGGGAGCACAAGATGGTCGTAGCATCCACCTTTTGCGCGAGAGACTTTAGACGAAGCAGTGGTTGCGAAGGGTCAAGGGGCACAAAGATACCGCCTGCTTTGAGAACTGCCAGCATAGAAACAACAACCCATTTGGACTTGTCGAAGCAGATGGGTACAAAGACCTCGGGCCCAACACCCGAGGCTTGTAGACGACAGGCAAGACGATCTGCCAGGGACAAGACCTGCTGGTAGGAAAAGCTTCCATCCCAAGCGCAAACAGCTTCTGCATCAGGTTTCAACGCTCCTTGCATTGACAGAGCCTGGTGGATGCACTTGCGCACATTTCTCATGGGGCTGCTATTCCAGGCCAAGACTTGTCGTTCGTTTTGCTCACTGAAGAGGCTGATCTGTGATACAAGAGTCTCCGGGTGGTTGTTTATTTCCCTGAAGATTTTGTCGAAGGTGCTGCTGACATTCTCAGCCTGGCCGCGACTCATGAAGGAAGAGTCGCATGTCAAGACAGTTTCGAGCGTCACGGGATCTACCGTCATGCGAATTTTACACCACAAAGGATGTTCTCCACTGTTGCTACTACGCTCATCGCTGTGGTTCTGGATTGACAAAATCGTGTTGAATGCTGTTTTGGCTTTCTCATCGCTCATCAGGACCAGCGACGAAAAGCTGCCATTGAGGATTTCTTCCACGCGCTGATTGGCAGGCAACCGGACATGCACAGCTTGTCTCATGCGCTCTGCATGTCCCGACGTGTCGGTAACGCTGTGCTGACTGTCAAAGCCGAAACACACATCATCCAACCCGGTGAAGCAGCCAAGAAGGATCGCCCATGCTGCACAGAGAGCAGCGCACGTGTCTCTGAGGTCGTCTGGTGCAACGTGGTAGATCCGGCTGGCATATTCCAGGCGCTCACAACCTGTCTCAGACAGATCGAACTGCGGGAACATGGCAGACTTCAGATCCGGCATTGACTGATCGGCAGTCCTGACACAACCGCAAGAAACGGTGGGTGCCATTGTTTAGGTTATGTAAAATGATTTGGTGGGTATTTGCTGTTGGTGACTTGTGTGACAGACACTTGTAGACTATCAAACGAATAGAGCGTGAAATTCGTGCGTCACGACAGCAATAATTTTCTTTAGGGTGACTGCATCTATTTGGATGGAGGTTACAGCAGATATATCCTTGCTACAGATCAGCAACATCACTACTAAGAAACAGCATTCAAGGTGTCATTCAGGGATATACACAGAAAACCCTACCGAATTGGAGGACTGCTTTTCAGCTCTACAGCGACCTGCAGCCTCTTTCGCCAAGCTGGCTCCCTTTTCTTGCTTCTAAACTGCAAGACGATAGTTGTCTCCGCCCATTGGCCACTCACAACGCCGCTACACCAATGATAACATGGTAAGTCCAAGATTCCCGCTCTTTTCTGTTTCTCCCTTTCCTCATTTCTCACAACCCACCATATACGAACAAGTTTTGTGACTCGGAAAGCGCGGATGTAGCCCGAAGTGGCATGGAGCCCGGAAGTGTCTTGTTGACTGAGACATTAGAGGCGTATGAGAGTCTAGGATGCTTCAGGCGATCAACTTGACAAAGGAAACTTGGCCAAGCCAGTGTTCAGAGCACGTAGGCGGCGCAGCCCGACCAGAAAGAAATCGGATAATCCGAGTGGATCCATGATGGCAAATCTATCCTTGTCACTTAAGTGCCTGATTCACACTCAACGAGTGTTGGACTGACAAATGTAGCACGCAAAGGCCAGTAAACTATATGATTCATCTAAATACTCCATTAGCCGGCATGGGGCTAGGAAACTGCAGCTAGTCATGAGCCGCCCATGCAGCCGTTGCAACCGTTATTTTCGTCTGGTGGGGAGACACACTTTGTTTTCACTAGTTTCTTGGCGGTGGACGGTTGGGGCTGCGGAGGCTACCTTGGTTCGGTTCCGCTACCAGGAAGAGAAGGTTGGCAGGCCTCATGAGAAAGGCATTCCGCACGTCATGACTAGGGTGAATCTATGTCAGTGCGCAAGGGGGCGCGGTAAAGTATTAGGACCTGCGCCCTAGTCAATGGAAGGTTTGGGGAAACTTAGCATAATTCGGTAAAGGTTTCGCAGATCTTAGGCTAAGCTTCCTAGTACCTTGATCTAATATCAAAGTTCTTTTGCACCCCGGCCTGGTGTGACAAGGTGAGGTCTGGCTTACAGAAGGTGAGGTCATGTGGCGGTTGTAGTACCAATATGAGAGAAACCTTTTTTGATACGACTACGTGTTCACGCCGAATTTAGGATTTCACGTAGTCACGGACGACTCACGGGGCGCATATGCATGTAACGTGCCGGTATGGACTTTGGTGCAACACACAGGGATAAAAGACCACAGAAACTGAAATACGAGCCTTGAAGTGGAACTAGTTATCTAATTCCATGACCCGAGCAGGCCTACTCAGTGGGGACAGAAAAAGCAAAAAATTGGTGATCAGGGCGTTGAGAGAAGTGATGATCTCTCTCAGTCTTGTAAAGGAAGGTAAAGAAGAGCATATCCAGATGGCGCAAGATCCGTACTAAGCCTTCAGAACGGGATTGTACGGCATCTTTCTCAAGAGCCAATCAAGCGATTAGGCACTAATAGCCGCTGCCGTGCTTGCATTAGTCCGCGCCGGTGAGGTGGTGTCCTAGCCGCCTAGCTATACCGGTCACGACTATGATCGCCGCTAGGGAGCCAGCTGAACACTACCCCGGGAGATTTACCCTAGAAATCGCCGATCTTTAACACATCAGTCCCGTTCCTGATCCTCCGAAAGGTTGCAGGTTGATCATATCATTGCATCTCGGAGCCCAGATATAGAGTACGTACCGAGTATCGCTTGCGACCGGGCCGCCGGATCATTTCCACCGGCTTCGTATCTCGGCCATCCATTTGTACTACGCCGTTGCGAGCCGTGCGGCGTCCCTTGCCTACCTACCCTGTACGTAAACCCTTGCACCATGTCTGACGTGGCTCGCTAACTTTGTCGTTTATCCTGGTTTTCAGCCTGTGGAGCAGTTGCTCGGCTGGCAACAGCAGGGAGAGATTTCTCGTCTCGCTTCGTTTGTAAGCAATCAATTGATACCCCGTTGATCAAACAACCTCAATCGATTCTTCCAAGAACTTTGATTGTGATTACAGATTGTAAAACCTTTGGTCTCACATCAGGCACAATCATGGTCTCGTTGTCGTGCGACGACAACTCTTTTGGCCCATATGGTCGTGGTTGTAGAGGCGGTTTCGACTTTACACTGCTTTTTGAAGAGTCAATCCTCACTATACCTGTCACTGCTCTGGTGCTTCTCGCTGCCCCATGTCGAGTCCTGTACCTCTTGCACAAGAATAAGGTCAAGGTGGAAAATAGCCGCTGGCTGTACTGTAAAATAGTGAGTTGATTGATGTGCTCGCATGTCGTGTCTCGGGTACTAACAGCCTCACGACATTATGTCTCGGTCTCCTAGCAGCGCAGATCAGCTTTCTCATCTCGTGGACTCGCTCTTCCGCGGTTGCGACCAGAGCCTCTCTTGCAACCGCTGCCTTATCTTTTGTCGCATCGATTGGCATCTTATGCCTATCCTACGTCGAGCACGTCTATTCGTATCGGCCGTCAACAGTGCTCATCCTCTTCCTGCTCTTGACTGCTCTTTTCGATGCTACACGAACACGGACCCTATGGCTTCAGGGCTACAATCGGACCGCCGCAACCACTGCCCTAGTCGCGACGGTGATAAAGATTGTCATGCTCGCGGTCGAGGCAATCGAGAAGCGTCGTTTCTTGCGGCCCCAGTACCGTGCCTTGCCCCCCGAAGTCACTGGTAGTGTCTTGTCGCACTGGTTCTTCTCTTGGCAAATACCGCTGTTTCGCGCTGGCTATTCTAAGCACCTGGAGATCGAGGCGTTATTTCCTCTCGAAAAGCATTTCAAGTCTTGGTACCTTCAGAAGCTTTTGCAGACAGCGTGGGCTAAAGGTTTGTCATTCTGCCAATTCTGCAGACAACATTTGGCTTACAGGATACTGACAGTGGCATAGCATCTAGGAAGGGCAACCATGCTCTGATGCTTACAGTCCTGAGGACCTTGAAGTGGCCGACCCTGTCTATCATCTTTCCACGTCTGTGCTTCATCGGCTTCACCTTTTGCCAGCCATTCCTCATCTCCGCAACCCTCGAGTGGGCAGAGAACGACAGTGACTCTGACGACATGGACCAAGGATATGGCCTCATAGGCGCATGGTTTCTTGTGTTCATGGGTCTAGCAGTACGTGCATCTCTGTCGCTATAGGCACATCCTACTAACGTTTCATGCTACAGGTGACGAGTGGCCAGTATCAACACCTCACGTATCGCGCCATCACCATGGCACGCGGCCAGCTCGTTTCGATCTTGTTTGACAAGGCCACGGATATCAGTATCGCTGCTGCTGATCCTAGCGCAGCCCTGACTCTGATGAGTGCCGACATTGAAAGGATCGACACGGGCTGGCGCACTGCCCATGACGTTTGGGCCAACTTGATTGAGATTGTTATTGCAGTCTACCTGTTGGGACGCCAGCTCGGCATTGCATGTCTGATTCCCGTCGGGGCAGCAATTTGTGAGTCTATCTTGAAACGGGGAGTAATAGAGAACGAGGAATGAATGTACTGACGCCTGTAGTCTCCATCATTGGGTCCGTTATCGCGGTCAGTTTTGTCATGGCTCGTCAAGCGGCATGGTTAGAAGCCATCGAGAAGAGAATATCTGTTACGTCGCAGATGCTAGGCAGCATCAAGGGCGTCAAGATGTGTGGACTGACCGACGTGCTCAGCACTCGTATTCACAACCTGCGAAACGACGAGTTGCGCATTTCTGGCAAATTCCGTAGGTTGTTAATCTGGAATATGGTCTTGGGTGAGTGCTTCCCTTGCATGGTTCAACCCGCTTCGATGGAACGGTTTCTTACGAGACAACCATAGCATACCTGGCTCCTATCTTTGCCCCAATCCTCACTTTTGCAACGTACAGTCTTGTCGCCCAGTCACGGGGAGGAGATAACAACCTGGACGTAAACCGCATGTTTACGTCTTTATCACTGTTTGCACTGTTGAATGAGCCTATTTCTTCGTTTGTTACGTCGTTGTCCTCCTTGATGGGGTCCGTCGGGAGCTTTGCGCGTATACAAGCTTTCCTCAACACAGACATCCGCGTCGACAGCAGAATCATCTCATATGATGACAAGAGCGGAGGGCCATCAACCCCAGTTTCTCTACGCAGCGAACAGGAGAAGGATTCGGTATCGTCCGAGAAGGTGCCTAACACTACCCAGAGAGGCCCATTACCGGTCGATTCTCTGGACGGCAACTGTATCGTTGTCAAAGCAGGCGCCTTTGGGTACGATTCTACCCAGAAACCCATCCTCAGTGGCATCACCGCTCATGTTCCACCGGGTAATCTTACCCTTGTCGTGGGGCCAGTGGGAAGTGGCAAGTCAACTCTCCTCAGGGCATTTCTCGGAGAAGTGGCAGTCACAGCCGGATCTATTCATGTGATGGACTCGGAAATCGCCTACTGTGACCAAACTCCCTGGCACATGAACGGCACTGTGCGAGACAGCATCATCGGCTTCTCACATGCCGACGAACGTTGGTACCAAAAGGTCCTACAGGCTTGTTCTCTGACAGAAGATCTCGGCCAACTGCCCAACGGCGATCTCAGTAGGATTGGGAGCAAGGGGATCGCTCTCAGCGGAGGTCAGAGCCAACGGGTCAGTCTAGCGAGAGCTGTCTACGCACAAAAGAATATTGTCCTACTTGACGATGTCTTCAGTGGTTTGGATATGCACACTGAGAACGCTGTCTTCCATAGCCTACTCGGCACTGATGGCCTCCTGCGACAGTCGAATACAACCGTCATCATGGCGACTTCTCGTGGTACGTTGCACACACTATCCTCCGTCTCCTACTTATGCTGACACTGCTGCAGCAAATCGACTTTCCTACGCAGACCACATCATCAGCCTCGACGGTACTGGTGTAGGATGTGTACAGGGAAGCTTTGACAAGTTGACCAAAGCGGACAACTACGTGTCCCGCTTGGCTGTAGGGTCCGCGAATTGGACCTATAGCCAAGCAACTTCGGTCTCTTCTTCTACAGACCCTTCAGCTGATGCGTTGCTGGATGCAGAGGTACTCCTCTCGGAGGAAGCCAAGGATGGCGCTGGTCGTCGCACTGGTGACATGGCAATATACCTATACTACATTCGCGCCATCGGCTGGGTTCCAAGCTTGATCTTCGTCTTTGCCATCTGCGCCTTTATAGTCTGCCAATCCTTCCCCACTATCTGGCTCAACTGGTGGGCCGCCGCAAATGCTAAAGACCCCTTTGCACGTCTGGGTTATTATCTGGGCATCTACGCGATGCTAGGTGGGCTCGCGATTATCTTCCTAGTCCTCAGCACCTGGCAAATGGTCGTCACCATGGTGCCGTTGTCGGGCAACAGCTTCCACCAGAGTCTTCTCAAGACGGTGCTCAACGCTCCCATGTCCTTCTTCGCTGCTACAGATGCTGGCGTCACCATCAACCGCTTCAGTCAGGATCTTCAGCTCGTCGACATGGACCTGCCACTGTCAGCGCTGAATACCTTTGCCACGTTTGTGTTGTGCATCGCTGAGATGGTTCTGATCTCTGTAGGTTCTTACTACACAGCCATCGCTTTTCCCTTTCTGTTCGTCGCGTTGTGGGTGGTCCAGCATACATACCTTCGGACATCTCGGCAGCTCAGATTCATGGATCTTGAGGCAAAGAGCCCGCTGTACGCCCTCTTCACAGAATCTATCGCTGGACTTGCGACACTGCGTGCCTTCGGCTGGCGTGATGCACTGGAGAAGAAGCATCATGACCTTCTAGATCGGTCTCAGAGACCGTTCTATCTTCTCTACGCGGCTCAGAGATGGCTGACCCTTGTCCTTGACCTGTTTGTAACAGTCATTGCTGTACTGGTCGTGGTGCTGGTCACACAGTTGAGAGGTGTGCTGCCGACTGGGTTGATCGGCGTGGCTCTTGTCAACATCATCCAGTTTAGTCAGCACCTAAAGCTACTGATGACATTCTGGACGACCTTGGAGACCCATATCGGTGCTATATCCAGGATCAAGTCGTTCACGTCTGAGACTGCCTCGGAACACGAGCCGCAGGAGAAGGAACAGCCGCCATCAATATGGCCATCAAAGGGCCAGATTGTCTTCGACAATGTTTCTGCCGGATATACGTGCGTCCACTCTCATCCAAACTCGAAATAACTCGCTGACCAGTTTGTTCATAGGCCATCTGAGAATGTCTTGAAGAGTATATCCTTATCGATCGAGGCAGGTCAGAAAATTGGCATTTGCGGACGAACCGGAAGGTAACATGTGATCATCATTCACGAGTAATATCTAAGCTAACCTGAATCCACTTACAGCGGTAAAAGTTCCATGGTCTCTTGTCTTTTCCGTATGGTGGACCTTCACAATGGTAGAATCCTCGTAGACGGGCTCGACATTAGCACGCTTCCCCGTGAACAAGTTCGCACTCGACTAGTTGGCGTGCCTCAAGATGCATTCCTCATCGAAGGAAGCAGCGTGAGGCTGAACGCGGACCCTGCTCAGGCACTCTCAGATGCTGCCATTGAAGACGCCATGAGGGCCGTTGAGCTCTGGGACATTGCAGCTCAGAAAGGCGGCCTTGATGCGCCAATTGAAGAGCTTCACCTCTCCCATGGCCAGAAGCAGCTCTTCTGCATTGCACGCGCTATCCTGCGCCCTTCGCCTATTGTAGTCCTGGATGAAGCTACCAGCAGGTAAGCCGTAACCGTTCATTTGCCGCCGTCTTGACTTCAAGAACTGACATCACGACTAGTGTTGACTCGCATGTTGATAAGCTTGTGCAGCGTGTCATACGTGAGCGGTTTGAGAATCGCACAGTTATTGCAATCGTGCACAAGCTCCAGTCAGTCCTACAGGACTTTGACATGGTAGCCGTGCTTGACAAGGGTGAATTACTAGAATTTGGACCTCCACGACAGCTTCTGGAACAGGGGCCTGAAAATTCTGCATTTGCTGCTTTGTATGCGAGTCTAGGTACAGGAGACGAGGAAGCACCACAAGAATGATGAAAAATGGGATGCTGTTAGAAATGTATGATGGAGCGTGGTACCATTCGCTTCGGCGCCAGCCAATGGATTCTGAGCTGGACCAGTGCACTTCTTCCTACAACTTCTAGCAGGTGGTTTTGCTTAGAGCTTTAATTATGGTTACTAAAGATCCAACATAAGATCGCCAGCTAAACCACCTGAAATATCTTGCGCTCCAGGCTAGAGAATCAGTCAATGGCCTCATACGCCTACCCTGCATTGAGAGATCAAGCAAGGGCTTGCGTCAAGGCCAGTGAAAATGTGGCCATATCTGGAGGAAGTACGAAAGCCTCCTATGTCATATTCTTATGCTTGCTGTGCTACCCACTATCGTGGGGCCTCAATTTCAAAATTTCATCTTGCAGCTGCAGCCACAACTACGAGACCATGTATTTGCGCCAAGTTTTATCTGCTGTCCTATTATTTTACCGGAACACAGAACTTCCGATAGCCTCACTTTCCGCGATCGACATGGTAGCATTACAAATGAACATGTCGGATTTCTCGGGCTGTTTCCAGCTCTAGGCGTTGGACCGGAGCTATATTATGTGCCGTGAAAAAGGCTTGCAGCATGCAGTAGTGCATTTGGTGGCTGGCTGATCAGATGTCACTCACAACAGGCCCTGGCTGCCCGCTATTTTGCTTCGTACCGCCCCCAGCCGTGCCGTACTAGCCGTGTTCCCCCTTGCGTAGCTGTGCCCCGGGGGTGGCCTGCCCTTCGCCTTCCAGGTTGTTTACAGCCCTATAACCGTAACATGCGTCTACCTGTCTTTTGCAGGTCACCACCATCAACACATCCACCATTTTCTGTGCCACCTCAGGCCTTTGATTACAGGCGACCATGCGTCTCACTGTCAGCCTGATCCTGTGCCTTTTTGCCGTCCCGAATGGGATATCGGCTTATCCTGGCCCCGCTGGTCCAGCAGCGCGACCTCATTCCCTTAAGCGCCTTTCAGAGTACAAGTCCTCGGGAGCAGGATGCAGCTCCGGTAAAGAGGTACTCGTCAAGGCACCAGTAAAGAATATTTTTCAAAGTCTCACTGATGAAGAATATGCCCATGTTACGGCGTATCTTCATGAGCAAAAAGACCTTAACTTGACTGCTGTCGTTAACTCTACCTCGTGAGTCTCAGTTTCGTTTACCTCCTTAAACAAACTTTGTTGAACATCTTCTGCTTTCTTTCTAAATAGAGCTATTGTGAAACATGAGCTAATGTTGCCCAGTTGGGACAATGTCATCGTGTCTCTTGACCTATTACAGCCGAACAAGACAGATGCATTGGCTTACCTTGAAGGTCATGGTCCTGCTCCAGTTCGTTATGCGAGAGCGACTCTCCAATTCAACTCAAATGTGCAGCCCTACATTCAAGAGTACATGGTTGGACCATTGCCAATGCGGCAGGGCCTGACGCATCATGAGGAACTCAACTACATGTTCACGTCTGGCCGAGGCAGAATCAATGTCTACAACGCTGACGGTGAAGCCATCGCTGCTTTCAACCTCAAGATTGGCACCGAGATAAAAGACATCACCAAGGAACTTCTCAACGGCGTTCGTATACCCCTCAATTATGCGTCGAGAAACACCTCGGCTAACGACGTCAACAGACCGCAACAGGTGCCGAAACCGATAATCTGCTGATTGCAGGCAGTGACCCTCTGATTCACCGTAACGATAGGGTCTACCAGTGGAACGAGTTCTACTCTGCTCATACAGGAGAGTTCTACTCAGAGACAGTACTACCCACCAGTTTGCAATTCAAGGTTGACCTCACGGGCCGTGACCCATCCAAGTGGAAGGTTGTGGGCTGGTACTACGACGGTAACTTCTGGCCAACGACTTCCGCCTTTCGCAAGGGCATCAAGACATTGAAACGAAGGCCAGGACCAGTCGTTGATGGATCCTGGACTTCTACTGATCAGCAAGGCGATAGCTTTCCTCGCGATCATCTATACCCTCCCATTTCAGTCCAACCTGATGGTCCCCGATTTGGAGTAGACATAGAGCAGAACTACGTTGAATGGAGTGAGTTCTTTGGACATTGCTTTGGTAGATCTAGCTGACAATACTTGAAAGTGGACTTTAGCTTCTTCCTTTCTAATCACAAAGAAACGGGTTTGCAGTTACACGATGTTCGATTCAAGGGCGAACGTCTGATCTACGAGTTTGGTCTCCAGGAGGCTCTTGCACATTACGCTTCACAAGACCCGCTGCATGCCTCATCGGCATATCTTGATTCATCCTACGGTATAGGCACCAGTCAGTGGAACCTCGTCGATGGTTTTGACTGCCCATCTCACGCTACCTATCTCAACACAACGTTTTACATCAGCGAGACTACCCATGTGCACCCCAACAGTCTGTGTCTATTTGAGTACGATACCGGCTATCCTATTCAGCGACACTTGACCACGGACTATGTTTCTGCAACAAAGAATATCATCTTCACCGTACGCAGCGTTTCCACGGTGGGCAACTATGACTATCTCTTTGAGTACTCTTTCTACTACGATGGATCCATCGCCGTTACTGTTAGGGCCTCGGGCTATATCCAGGGAGCCTTTTGGTCAGGAGACGGTGATTATGGTTATCATATTCATGATAATCTGTCTGGATCTATGCATGACCATGTCATCAACTTCAAACTGGACCTGGATGTCAAGGGTACGAAGAACAGTCTGATGAAGACGGAGTTTGTACCACATACTCAAGTGTAAGGTGCAGTCCAGCGTTTGTATTCAGCCCGCTGACTTTGTATAGCTATCCATGGTCTGATGGTCAGTCTATCAATACCATGAAGGTTAACCGCTCGTACATTGCCAGCGAAGACGACGGCAAGATAAACTGGGCACCAAATGGAGCTGCATCATATTCCGTTGTGAATAAGGATGAGCTGAATGACTTCGGAGAGGCGCCCGGTTACTCCATAACCCCAAGTATGATACCCATCCCGTACGCATGATCTCACATGATTACTAACAGAGTCTGGAGATAGCGGCAGCACTGCGCATCTGACTGTCAAGTCATCTTCAGCCCTCGGTCAAGCCGCCAATTGGGCCAACCATAACCTCTACGCCCTGCAGCACCACGACACTGAGCCCAAGAGCGCATACGCCTTCAATAGCCACGACCTGCAGCACCCAGTTGTAGACTTTAACAAGTTTTTCGACGGAGAGAGCCTGGACCAGGAAGATATCGTTCTGTAAGTACCTCCTACGGAGACGTGGCCGGAGCTAATACATATTACAGATATTTTAATCTGGGCATGCACCACCTCCCCAACACAGCCGACCTACCCAACACTGTAACTACAAAGGCTGTCTCTTCCATGATGATCTCGCCGCAGAATTATTTTGCCGGTGACGTATCACGACGAACAGTGCATCAAGTCCGAATGTCCTTTGACAAGAGCTCCAATGTCACCGAGGTCAAGAGGTTCGGTGTAAAGCAGCCTACCTGCGCGGTTGATATGAAAAGTGTGGCACCAGATTTAAGCAAGTTTGTCGGGGAGATTGAGATTCCCAAGTTTCCCTGGAATCCAAGCGGTAGTCTGCAGACAAACCCTGGTGGCTAAGGAACAAGGACAGTGATTGAGCAAAGTCGGTGTTGTGCATCTTAGCTTAGATAAAAAAGTAAAGAGGCATAAAAAGTAGGTTGTTTAGACAGCAATGTGTGAAGGACAGATAAGAGCTGCAATTTAGATAATAAACAAATGGTGGAAGCTCTAGTCCGAGACGCGCTATAAGTGAATTGGGATCGAGTTTTGCTGACCGGACCTAACCGCACCGGAGATTGTCGGCCGAGACAACAGTTATGGCCGGGCATCACGATCGGAGTTAATGGCCGAGAAATTATGGGGAACGGAAATCCCGGGCAGTGCTAACTAATGTTCCCGATGAGTGGCAAAGAGGACGACACTGCATTTTCCGCTGCAATTCCTCGATTTCAGCTATAAATGCGTAGTAATGTGACTTGAAGCTTGAGAGGTAAATATCACGAGGCTCTCGATCCGTCTCTGTTCCTGTTATATTCACACAGTTTTTACTTTTGACTTACCCTGTAAGACAAAGAAGTCTAGCAAAATGGATGGACGCAAGCTCGTGCTTGTGACAGGTGCCAACACCGGCCTCGGTTTCCAAATTGTCAAAGCTCTTTGCAGCTCTGATAAAGGGTATATGGTCTTGGTTGGAGGTAGATCCCTTCAAAAGGCTGAACAAGCCGTCAAGAACCTCAAGGAAGAGTTTCCCTTCAGCTGCCTTCATGCAATTCAACTTGATATTGAAGATGATATGTCTATTGCCGCTGCAGCTGAGTATATAAAAACAAAGTACGGGAAACTCGATGCTCTCATCAATAACGCAGGTGAGTTGCTTCCATTATATGAACGCGTTTCATAATTCCAACTTGGCTATCAACCATAGGTGCCCAACTCGATCAACAGTGGACTGCTGGCAAGATGTCAGCTAGAGAAATGTGGAACAAAACCTATGATGTGAACGTGACCGGGACACATATCTTGACTTGGACCTTGGCCCCATTGCTTCTCAAGTCGAGCGATCCCCGCCTCATGTTCATTGCCAGCGGTACATCCTCCCTTACCGGATCTGAGAATCCCGAGTTGCCCATCAACAAGCAGCCCAACAAAGGATGGCCAAAGGCATTGAACAACTTCAATTTGCCCGCGTACCGAAGCAGCAAGACCGCAATGAATATGATGATGAGGTATTACAACCATCCTGGTCAGCACGAAAGAGAGCTAACTTAGAAATCAGGGAGTGGTTCCGGCTTCTTGGCCAGGATGGCGTCAAAGTATGGGCTATTAGCCCCGGATACCTGGCTACTGGCCTTGGTGTTGGCCAAGAGCAGAACAAAACACAGGGTGCAATTGATCCTTCCATTGGAGCCGCGATTGTTAGAGATGTTTTGGAAGGGGTAAGGGATGATGAGGTTGGTAAGGTTGTGTCAAAGCAAGGTGTTCAGCCTTGGTAGGGTTCGGTTTACAGCCATAGGTAGAGCTGCCGAGGTCGCCGCTAGATTAGATACTGGGCTTAAATCACCCAATGCGTCAGGCATTTAGCAATGATGGGCAGCATTGCTTTCTTTCTTTGACACGGTTTATACTCAAACAGGTGCTCTGAAAATGCGGCATTCTTAAATAATTAGCACAGATCCGGGTTATCCTGTTGCTGGCGATGTCTCAATGAGATCAATGATTTATAATACATACCTTATCTAAAAGCTCAAGGCCAAAACCCTACCAGTTCCAGAAGCAAGAGTTTCTAGCAGATATAAGAGAGGGTATGTGCTTCACATCTTAATACAATCATCGGTTGATATGAAATTTGTTAACCTAGCTGTGCATGTCTGCTGTAAGTTGTCGCGTCGAGCAACTGAGCGGTCAAGCTTTGGGTGCTTGGGGATTAAAAAAAAACTTTAAAACTCTACATACTCCTATCTAATGAGCAGTTGCTCCGTAATCCGTAACGCGCGCTCGGGTGTCGTGACTTATTATGTCCGCTCGAAAACCTTGAGTCGCCAAGGTTCATGTTCTCCCGGGGTATCACGCCTGCGTCTGTTTTCAGCGGCTAGCTGCTTTGAGGATTACTGGCTGTTATCCCACAGATGACAAAGCGTTTCGGAAATCTAACAAGCCTCGGTAAATGAATCAGCCCGCCGGTAGTTGAGACAGTCCGCTGGGACACGGCCAAGAGGGCTAGGTCCTCCTGTTAGAGCCTACTAAGATAGCAGAGTACCATAAGCAAGAGAATATAAAAATGCTACTTCAGATCTTCCTCGTCTCTACTCCGTCGTTCTCAATCAACCTTGTTTAACAAAATCCACCACCTATTCAACAATCGTCATGTCTGCCCAAGCACCCAAGTCCATTTTCCTATCCGCTCAGGGCGAGCTCCTCGTCCAGCCAGTGACAGAAACGTACACGGTCCAAGGCTCCCAATGCCTCGTCCGCGTCGACTATTCAGCCATCAACCTCTGCGATTACAACTTCTTCTACATGGGACTCAATTCCTTCATCACTGGATTCGAGATGTCCGGTACTGTTGAGCAAACGGGCCCCGACTCACAATTGCAAGTCGGAGATGCCGTCTTTGGCATCTCCCCTGTCATCAACCCAATGCCATCCTCACACGGAACCCACCAGGACTTGGTCGTCGCGAGGTCTGAACTGCTATACAAGATCCCAGCCGGTGTATTGTCAAAGGACGCCAGCGTGATCTGCATGCCTGCGCATACAGCGGCAGATACCTTATTCAATATCATTGGCATGGGACTTCCAGTCGCTGGCGTGCCTGGCATTGACCCTGTCGGCAAGGGAATTCTCATCTGGGGCGGCGCGAGCAGTGTTGGTATGATGGCCATTCAATTGGCCAAGGCTGCTGGACTCCAACATGTCTTTGTAACAGCCTCAGCCAAGAATCATAATATCCTTCGAGAGTTGGGAGCCACCCATTGCTTCGACTACAGGAGCCGCACCGTGGTTGAAGATATCCAACAGACTCAAAAGACACTCGGCATTTATTTAACCTTGGCCTTCGATACTGTCTGCAAAGGAGTCATGGGTCCTCCTGATGCTGGCATTCCCAGCACTCCCGAGCTTACAAAGAGTGCATTGGGCGCTTCTGAGGGTCTTCGTCTAGCCTGCACGCTCCCGGTCTACCAAGACCCTGCTTTCGGTATGTGCACGTCTTATCGGCCAAGCGGTAGTATGAACGCCATGGGTGCACCTCAGGGTCCGGACTCAGCTATCCGTATACGCAAGATTATGGATCACCTGCTGGCTTTCAAGGATGGGTTCTTGAGACTGCCTGTTGTAACAGTTGTAAAGGGCGCTGAGGCTGGTATTGAGGCAATCCGGCGTGTTGCCGGAGGTGAAATGAGCTTGGAGAAGCTGACACTGAAGCATCCACTGGAATAGTTATAGCAGCTATAGAATGTGGAGGCCGGACTGAGACTATAGTTACATTGTATTATTAAACTTATGCTACCTCTACTTAATAATATCGTACTGCGTTATATAGTAGTTTATTTTAAGCGGCAATATCTGGTTCCAGATGCACCTGGTACCGTAGAAACGCATGGCGGACTTAAGCCATCCGGTTGAACACTAGCCCCAATAAAGATTAGCGCCTAAGGTAGCACGCATCAACCTAAAGCCCCCTCATGAAAGTCTCTGCTCTATTCGTTTCTCATCGTCATGATCGAATATATCCTGCATTAAACCATGAGGTCCGCTTCTAGACTCAAAAAGAACAGGGAGCGACTAGCTTGTACAGCATGCAGACAAAGGAAGCTCAAGTGTGACCGTGAAAGTCCCTGTGGCAGCTGTATTCGAAGGAGAGATGTTCCATCCTGCTCCTACGACGTTTCAATCGATGACAGTCTCCGCCACACACAGGCCCAAGCACGTCTTGAGCATCTAGAGCATCTCGTCGGGTTACTCGCCCAACAGCGTTCAACTACCACTATTGGGGTTCAATATGGCACTCCGGCTGATGAGTTGCTACACGATTCGGACACTGCGGAACGCACAATCGCATCGTCGTCTTCTCGCTCCAACCAGGCTGGAAGCGGTGCAACACATTGGTCAGCTATGCTGGATGACATACAAGCTCTCAGGTCTACACTTGATCCTGTTGAGGACAGTGATATAGATGTAGGATACACAAATGCTCCTCTGGCAGACGTTGGAATGGGAATAGATGTCATGTTCGGCGCTGGCCTTTCACAAACCGTCACGATCGAACAAGTACTCAATACATATCTCCCATCGCGGAGGAGTACCGACCGCCTCGTATCCACATATTTCCGTGTTCGGTTATACATCACGCCATATATACATTCGGCGCAATTTCAGAGGCAGTACGAGGCTTTCTGGAGCGATCCTGGCGCAGCCTCGCCGCTTTGGATATCGATCCTCTTTTCAATGCTGTTCATCTCCGCCAACATATCCCGAACGGGTAAAGAAAAAGAGATACCAGGGCATGGATTTACAGTTGCTGCCGCCCAGTGTCTTGCTCTGGGCGATTACTTCCGCCCCAAGGCCTTTTGCTTTGAGGCACTCCTGCTTTATCTTCATTCACGCTTCATCACTTGCTTGGAAATATCTCCAGATATGGGTGCTCTTCTTAGCGTGCTTGCCCATATTGCCATGATTTCAGGCTATCACAGAGAGAGTAGCGTCCCAAGTCTTAGTCCCTTCACAGCAGAGATGCGACGCAGGGCATGGAGTTCGTTCATGCAGCTTGATCTTCTGGTATCATTCCATCTGGGTGTTCCGTCGAGAATCACCTTAGCAGTCTCAGACACACGAGCTCCAAGTAATCTTCTCGACTCTGATTTTGATGAACAGAGCGTTCAACTGCCCTCTTCACGACCGGACTCTGAGTTGACTGGTGTAACATTTTCCATTCTCAAGCGCAAGTTCATGAAGATATTTGACAAGATCCTTCAACATGCGCTGGTAAATCCTTCACACGAGACAATAGACGCTCGCATTGACTCTTTGGATACCGAACTCAAGCATTTATACGAGAGCTTGCCGGAATTATATCGACCTCGGCCAATCGAGAATTGTATAGTCGACCTTCCTCAACTTATCGTCGCTCGTCTTTGTATCTCTTCTATTTACTACAAAAGCCTATGTGTTCTTCATCGTCCACATGTAACAAAACATCGAGATAAGAGCATTCGAGAATGCTATTCAGCATCATCTGCCCTAGTTACTGACCTCCTACAAGTCTATGAGGAGTGCAAGCCTGGAGGCCAACTAGCTACTGAGGAGTGGTTCATGAAGAGTATCACCTGGCATGACTTCTTATTAGGTGTAACCACATTGTGTCTTGTGGCCCATGCAACCAACCAAACCAAGGGGGAATTTCATATTGATCAACTGGGTGTACAGGTTCTGTTGCAAAGGGTCAGAACAATGATTCAAACTGAAAAATCAGAAGATGGATCAAGGGCTCGATCCAGAGCTATATCGATAGTGGAAGCTACAATTTCTCATCTAAGAGCGCGACGAAACAGCGATGGTATGGAAATAATGGCCGATGTGCAGGCGTCACCAAGTGTGACTGAGGGATGTAGGTGGGAATTGGGGGATGCCCAGCAACACGAAACTAATTGGGGCCATCTCAACGATCTGTTTGATACCTCTCATCATGAGATATTCACCACATCGGAAGTATAAGGTCCAGTGGACATAGTCTGGTCCAGGCATAGAAATGAACTTGTTTCTTCTCGAACCGCCGCATGCGCCGCCCTTTTCATGCATTGAAAGATACCGATCCTGCGGTCTTGTAAATACTCTCCTCAGCAGAACTCCAAAATGGTGGTATCAGTGCGTACATCCTCAGGGCGGCCCCGCGAGCTGGTGGATGAAAAATGATATACGACTAAGGGTATTGGAAAACACGGGTTTCGGTCTACACTGTAGAATGATATGGAAAGCTAATGTGCTCTTAATGTTCAATACTTTGTATTTCAAATAAGGAAAGGTCCCAGAGCAAAGACAATGCGGGCTATGTGCACGGCAACGTGCTAGGGACAAGATGACTATTTGAGATAACAAGCAAGTTCCAAGCGTTGACGCTAAAACGCGGGGAAGTGCACCAGTCGCTCCAGATTTCCATATTGAGACCAGGTTCAGATTACCCCGACTACGATAGCTTATCTGCCCTCATGTGACTGATATACATCTGCAAGTAGATTGGTCAATCCGCACAACCACGGTAAACGTTAAACCTTGGCTATCGCTGTTAGCGTTGGCAGCCAAGTCTAGTCGGCAGCTCAGAGATAGATATGGTTCAAGTCGCCTGAACATTCTGTAACTGGCATAGTCTGTTTGACTTGAATGCTGCAGATAACGGGATCTGCGATAGTGAATCTGAACCCAACCGCGAGCTTTACTCGCAAACAAGGGCGAAACCATTTTAGAGTAGTGAATCGACATGAATATATATATCTCTCAATATCCGCGCATTGAGCGCTTCCATAGCTCAGTGTCAACACTTGAGTGACGCCCAGGACCTTTGTTCATACCCAAGTTTACTTAATTTCTGCCATCATGGATGCCAACAAGACTGAGCTTGGAATCGCACCCGTGGAAAGCCACCGTCCTGGCTCTCTACTTGACGCCGATCACAAACCGGTAGTCAATGAGCTGGTTCAGAAGTACGGACAGACCCAGCGTGGTCTTAAACCCCGTCACGTACAGCTCATGGCCATCGGTGGCTCAATCGGAACAGCACTATGGGTAAGTCAATCCAACTCTACCCATGACCAAAGCTGATGAGAATCAGGTCGGTATCGGAGGCTATCTCAGTCAAGCCGGACCACTCTCTCTTATTTTGGGATACACATTCTGGGGTATTTGCTTCATTTGGCCCACGTATCTGTGCGTGGCGGAAATGATGGCGTATCTCCCTGTTCGCGGCTCCATTTTTGAACTTGCATCTCGCTTCGTTGAACCAGCTGTTGGCTTTAGCTTGGGCTGGACTTATTTTTTTGGGACGTGTATGCTTGTTTGTGTTGAGTACAGTGCTGTTGCCGCTGTGGCTGAGTACTGGGATAGTACGACTAATCCTGCTGTCTGGATTGCCGTCTCAATGGCTATCTGTATTTTCCTCAATGTTGTAGCTGTCAAGTAAGTACCCTAGCGCCCATTGCTACAGCAGTTTACTAACAGTATCACAGATGGTATGGAGAAGCCGAGTTTATTCTCGCCATAACCAAGGTGCTATTGCTCATTCTCCTTGTCCTCATCACCATCATCACGATGGCTGGTGGAAACCCCAAAGGTGATGCCTATGGGTTTCGCAACTGGAAGGACGGAGCCATGCATGAGTATTACGCCAAAGGACCAACTGGTAAATTTCTCGGCTGGTGGTCTGTTGTTATCTATGCGGCATTTACTATCGCTGGCCCTGACATGATCGCCCTTGCGGCCGGTGAGATCCAGAACCCTCGTCGCACTATTCCCCGAGTTGCGCGTATGATATTCTACCGTCTTGTAGGGTTTTATATCATCGGAGCCCTTTGTGTTGGCATCATTTGCTCTTCACGGGACAAGAGGCTCGTCAGCGCAATCGCAGATGGTTCTTCTGGCGCTGCTGCTAGCCCTTGGGTAATTGGCATTCAGAATCTTGGAATCGGGTTCTTGCCTCACTTTATCAACGCTCTCATTCTCGTGTCGGGGCTTTCCTGTGGCAATGCTTATCTTTTTGCTGCGAGTCGAACGCTATATGGCCTTGCCAGAGGTAAGCTTGATCCACTACTTATCGAATTTATTTGATTACAGCACTGATAAGGATTTTAGATCATCAAGCTCCCAAGATTTTGATGAAATGTACCAAGACTGGTGTCCCAATCTACTCAACGGCGGCTGTCTCCTTGATCTCTTGCGTTACCTTTCTTGTGGCATCCAACTCTGCCATAGAGGTCTTCTTCTGGTTCGTTGACTTGACCACTACCGCTTTCATCGCCTCGTACTGCTTCATGCTGCTTGCATACATTGGATTCTACCGTGCTCGCAAAGCACAGGGTCTTACTGATGAGTCACTCTCTTATGTCGCGCCTTTTACACCATACACCCCCATCGCGGCTCTTACTCTGGGATGCACGGCAATCTTTTTTGTAGGCTTTGATGTGTTCAGCCCATTTAGTGTGCGAGGTTTTGTCACATCTTACTTTGCTGTTGCATTCACTGCGGTTATGTATTTAGTCGGCAAGATCAAGTATTGGAGAGAAGGCAAGGGTATTGTCGATCCCAAGGATGCTGATTTGATCACTGGTAAGGCCGAGATTGATGAGGAATGCAGACACTGGGAAGAAGGCGGAATTGAGGAGGTTGAGAAGGCTAGACTGGCTGAGATGACCTGGGCCAGGCGAGCTTGGGAGAGAATGTGGTAGTCCTGAGGTGGACATCTTCCTTCTTATTAGTGAAGACTCGAATTTACCACTTATGCAGTGCTGCTGATCATATATACCGGGTAACCTAACTAAATTGGCGCAATGTGCCCAACATGTACGATGGTTTTTGAAAGGTTCAGAAATTGATCTAGGCTAGGTTCTCTCTGATGGAATAAGCTCACAGCCACAAATCTCAACTGCAAATAACACTTCTAGCCTACAACTTAGGCATTTGCAGTCACCGAAACCCCATCCATTTCAATTATGTAGAGAATGACAAAAGTACATTGGTTTCTTGGCATACAGGTTATCCTTCACTGCCTCATTCCCGGTTATTCATCTATGTCAAGTCGTCTAGGAAAAAACCGCCACCCATTCATCATTGACTGGGGAGAAGTTGTCAGTTTCCGGGGTCATAGTCAGCTTCCTACAGCCTTTCTTGAGAGAAACCTTGTTAAAGCGATCCTCGATCCACGACAGATAATATTGCTGTGAAGCAGGAAGAACAGAACCGTGACCAAGGCCAGGGTACAGCCTAAACTCAGCCGTCGTCGAGCTAGCGAACGCTTTGCAGGTTTCATTAAAAGCCTCCTCAGATGTGTCAGGATATACTAGGGGATCCTCGGCGCCTTGGATCACGAGCATTGGAGCCGCTAGTTTATGAGGCCCTGCACCATTATACACTTTCTCCCATTTGATGAAATCGGGGTGTTCAATCCAGCTGGTGTTCTTGTAAAGTTGGCTGATAGTCAGGTTGCTGTAAAGAGAGACTGAAGTGTAGAAACATCCTTGGTCGGCGAGAGGCATCCGGGCAAGAAGAATATCAGAAGCATAGTCCTCAACTTTGAGTGAGGGGTAGATCCTTGAAACTGTTTGTAGCATGAGAGAAGAAAGAAAGTCTCCAGCAGGGCCGCCGTTTGCGGCACGGCGGATTGTTTCACCAATAATCCTGCTCGGGACAAGGCCGGGAGAAAGGGCAACGGCGCCGAGAAGGCCGCCTACAGCCACAGGCTTTGCCTCTCGCTCGTTGGTGCGCCAAGAAGACATTCCGCCTTCGCTGTGGCCTACGACAACCCACTCCTTTGTGATCTTGCTGCCGAGAGCTTTGCGCACAGCCTGGACGCTCAAGCTGGCATCTGCTGCGTGAAGGATACCAGCCTCGTACTGAAAGCCTTGAGCCTCGCTTCCCTGGCCTGCATAGTCAGGGGCAATAACGACGTAGCCTGCGAGTGCTAGAGCAAACGGAGCTGTCCACCCATAGAGTAGTGCGCGATGGTTCGATGGTGAACATTGTCGGGTTCCGCCCGCTGTCCCGTGCGTCCAAACGACGGTACGGAATGGCTTACTCCCCTGGGGATTGGTGTATGGAATAAGCACGATACCCGTCGCTGGAAGGGGTTTCCCTTCAATATCCTCAGACATGTAGTAGAAACGGGTCAATGATATGCCCGCGGGGACAGTCCATCGCCGATAAGCCTGCTCAGCTGGGATCTTTTCCCATTTCAATATGTCTCCAGTCGAATACTTTGACACATTCTTGGGGGTTGAATAGAAGGGGTCAGTGGTGATGTCTTGGTTAACCCAACGCTCCTCTTCCATAGCTAGCACCTGTCGGTAGGCGATTTGGCAAGTGGCATCGCATCGATTTGGCTCATTGGCATAGGTGGGAGGGTTTTGAGGCGCTGCAAGAGCGCTTGCAATTAAGACAATGGGAAGGAGTTTGGACAACATGGTTCAGAGGAATGCTCAATGATCAGTGGGAGCCGGAGGGACAAGGAGACATTGGATGTGCCTTCAGGATCCAAGATTCCCCGCGCAAGATTATTGCAGGGAATTGTTAAATTTATATATGCTGCCAACACTACAAATATCCCTCAGCGGCGGTTGTATGACAGCAGTGGAATGAGGTTCGATTGTGGCGCTTGTAGTGTTTAATTAGACGTTAAGCCACATCATTCCTAGAAGCCTAGAAGTACCACGTGAGAGAAGGACAGTGACTCCAAGTCGTTAGTATATAACTTGACATGAAGTACAATGCATTTGAGTTTTACTCGTTAGAAATATCGCTAAACTCTTGACTGTACAGACGTTTAGATTCTTACTAGAGGAGAGTAGCTCAGCCTCAAAGCATATATAACATTGAGGCATTTTCTACTAGTATCTTAGCTGTTCCGGAAACGGGGCTCATTATTGGCAAGTCTGGAACTAGGCAAATGGCGTATAAGCCGCTACCTCGCTTGGAATGTTAGTAAACTCAATTCACAAAGCGTTCCCAAATGCTCTCACAGCAAAGGAAACAGAGCAATTCCTTTTAAGCTCAGCTCAAGCGCGGTCCAAGCAAAAGAGCTGTTCTGCAGTTAATGGTCTGAATAACACTAGCATCAAGAGACTATCGCTGCGCGGAAATGTCATTGATAAGCTAAGCAAGATAGTATCTTGCTTGGAGATGATGGCAAACCTTGGTACATGAAACAGATGAACTAGTCGCATACAAAATGGCTAAAAAAGCCATATTCTCGTAGCGAAACATTTCGGCCTCTGCTACAGTTCAACGGCAGCGGATGGGAAAGGGCAGCTAGGAGCAAATTATGGCCCACGAGTCATATAAAACCACGCAGCTGACATAACCTCAGAACTGTAGCTCAGCCGTGCCCGCATCAGGTGGATTTCTTCAAGACTTGGATGTTCTGTTCTTGAATTCTTCTGTGGCACCGGATATCATATATTTCTTACCTGCATCTAGATTTTCCACAAGGTCAGCCTGCAATTTACACAGGATCCTCTGGATGTTTTAATACATTTTAGCTCTCGGCGACAAGCCATACGATTTCCTACGTTAGTATTCCACTGTACGGTGAAATAGCTGGTTTTATATCAATAGAGTTTTCTTTACTATCAATCTTCTTTTCTATAACAGCCGTTATAATATGCCATCTCTCAAGCGATAGATAGTAAGTTGACGTCAGTTGGTTTTCTGTCGTCGTACTTACCTAACGAAGTTACACTGTTTTAATTCCTGGTGATAGGTAATGGCCTGTTGGGTTACTTCCTTCTCTAACTAGAGGTGTTGCGAACCGATTAATTTTCAATATTCTATTTATTTATAAAGGCCTAATAAAACTGTTATAACTTTCTAAACATATCTTAGAAGCTAAAGTCCATTGCTTAGTAGCCTTCTGAATATTAATAGCCTGTCTAGTATAGCCTGTCTTGATTATATACTTTTCCAGGGCAGTCTGGATATAGTCCTGCAGCTTCAAGACGCCATTATACCTCTTTTCAATTGCTAATGGGAGACTAATAAGAGGGCAAAGGACTCCCATTAGCAGCATGGCTGTTTCGTAATTGGAAAGATATAAGAGAACCGGGAAATTACCATTAGATAACTCTTCCGGAGCTCGTGGGATAATTCTCAACCAGTTTCGGACAGGGAACATGATGGAGGTGTCATTTTGTAGTCTCTTACGAGATCCTAGGAAAGAGCGAGTGTTGAAAAGAAAATTCGACATGTCCTTTACAGCGACCTTGAGATCATTATCAAGGTCGCATGCTGATAGCTGATCGAAAGACTTAGCGACGGTGTTGAGAAGTCTATAGTCGTGTTCCGGCTGGGGACCTATATTCCACGGATCTTGAGGCAGAGAGAGCAGGTGTATATGCGGTTCCAGAGTATCAAAGTGCTCTAAGAGGAAGCTGTCACTGCATTTTGGCCATAACTATAGCTGTGATTTAGATCCCCATATAGTACTAGGAAACTGTCAAGAGGAGGCTTACGGCAAAAACACCATTTAAAAGATACTTATATTCGTGCCTGAAGAATTATTAGCAATTCCTTACAACGTCGTTAAATCTAGCAAACGAAATACCTAGTATTGCTGTACCAGGCCATGAGGATTGTTGATGCAAGTAGGGCCTCTGAAGACCCTTGATGCTCTTGGTGTGGGGAGGCAAGTACAGCATTGAGCTGCGTGGCCATCTCTCGTATGGCCTTTGTTCTATATCTGCACTCAACTTCGTGTTCTGTGGTGGATTTGTAGAGAGTTTTCAGGTGACCTGCGGCGATACTACACAGACAGGACCGAAGATGGTCGTACTGACCAGCCATTGACATAAATCTTTGAGAAGCTCAGTACCAACTCGTCTAGTGGTGGATGCTTCCTAATTACCTGTTCCATTGAGTCGCGCCTGTGATTATGTCGAGATCTATTATATTGTCAAGATCACTTCGGACATAACAGAGATGCTGAAGAAGTCGTTTCTCCTCAGTAGCTACGTCGGTAGGCCACCCATACTGAGATATGATTGAGAGAGAATTGCTATACATGGGACTGGGGGCAGTTTCGTCCTGATGGAGAGATATAGATGCAGTACCGAGATTGGTTCCCTCTGGGTAACAGCAAGGATAGAGTTGCCTGTTCTTGGCAATCTGCCTTAGACAATATGAACTAGGTAGACTGTATTAATGCAAATTGTCAAGTGCGACGACTTAGACAACACATACCACTGAGGTTTAAGTTCATCGCATTTAACTTTACGCTTTTTACAAGCAATGCATCCGCTGCGGACTTTTCGGTGTGTTTGCTTCATGCTTTGGGAAGTATCTGGCTGGCTTTTCAGCTTGCGATCACCAGGTTCATCTCAACTATTTATTTATCCAGACCTGCAATCAGCATTGACGAGTCAGACTGTGCACTAATATGTCACATGGCAGCTTTGCTGGCTCCCGATTGGGCCGGAAGCCGGACACGCCGAACCTCCGGAAGTAGTAAGCCGCTTAAGGGAGACATTGCAAGACATTGGAGGCAAAACTCATATGGAAGATGGAAGTAAATAAGGCCAAAGGCAACGATTCATATTGTCCTACAGAGGAACTCAGAGTTTAAGCAAAAACATCGGCCCAGTATCTCTCCCCTTTCATGCTGTCAAGCCAAACGGACGCCGATTCCTGATCGCAATCTGCCGCTTCAGCCCTTATCTTGGCCAACACCTTTTGAATGCTGCTTCCCACGATCCCAGCCCCGCAAATGTAGAATTGGGCGCCCTCTCGGAATGACGTTACGATGTCTTGCCTATCAAACCACATCCTGTCTTGCACGAACTTGCAATTCTCTGACTTTTCCGGGGCAAATGTGTATGCACGATACACCTTGACTACCCCGTCACGCTCCCACTCATCGAACTGCCCACGATAAAGATCGTCCTCGTCAGGACCGTTACAGCCGTAGAACAGCTGAGCCGTACCAACCGTCAGGCCCTGGCTCTTCTTGACGGCGCGCTCCGCTACGAATCCGTAGAAGGGGGCGAGACCTGTGCCTGCGCATGCCATGACGATTGGCGTCTTGCTCTCGGCTGGGAGGTGAAACCCGGAGCGACTCGGACGGACACCAACTTGGATATGATCTCCTGGTTGGAGGCGCTCAAGGTAAGTGCTCGCAACACCCAGATAGCGATGTCCCTGAGAGTTGCCCTTGGCAGGGGCGTCGATGACGCTGTATGTCAAGGAGCACTCGGACGGTGACGCTGAGGCTACGGGTGAGGAGGAGATGCTGTATTGGCGTAAATGGAGGGCTGGCAGAGCGGCCAAGTACTGCCCGAAGGAATATGTCGCAGATGGATAATCCTCCAGGAGGTCCAGTAAAGTAGTGTTTAGCTTGGAGAGATTACCCTGCTTGACACGCTCCTTCAGCTCATCCGACTTGGTCTTGTCCGGAATTGTCTCGGTCAGCTGTAGTGCCTGACGCTCCGTGACTGGTTGACCGAGCTCTAGCATCCCAGCCAGTAGATTCTGTACGGAAAACGGCTTGCCTGTTGGTAGGCTCGTCGATTTGGAACCATCGATGCAAACAGTTGTATCCCAAGGGAGATGGAACCTCCTCATAACCCGGTGGACAACGTCGGGATGGTTCAGCGGCAGGACTGCCAAGTAGTCACAGCCCGGTTACGTCGTTTCAGAAGGTAGACGATACCATGTGACGCTTTCTTACGCGGCCCAGGCTTGGTCAGCAGCCGCGTCTCGGGAAACCTGCGCGGTCATGACATCTTGTCGAAGGAGACTTTGTCTCAGCCCAAGACTAATAATCTAGTTTCAACTCCCGCGCTCCGCCCGATGCAGTTCTGCTTGACTTGCCAGAATTTTTCTGCAGAGCTGGCCATAATTCACTTTCCTGCCACTCTTCGATAGTCTCGAGGCAATTGGTTTTGGCTACATCAATAGCTGCCCGAGAGACGAGGCGCGTGGCACCCGCCTTTTCAAGCTGTTCGTCAATGAGACTTGGGATTCTCTGGTATGTGTTATGCCACTCCTCTGCAGACATTCAGTTAGGTAAAAGGGGAAAAAAAAGGTAGATTATGGAGAGAGGAAGTCGGCTTACCATTACCAACACCAAAAACAGCGTAAGGAACCTTGCTGAGCTCTCCCGACGAAAGCGATGCTAGCCACTCCACAAAATGAGCTGCATTGTCTGGTGGCTGACCTTCGTAGCTTCCGGTAATTACCACTACCGGCACATTGGGCTTGAGCGACGAGATTGCGTTGTCTAATGAGTCAACTTTGGGTGCATAGCCATTTTCTTCTGCAGAACTAGCGACAGACTGCGCAAGAGCTTCACACGTCCCTGTGTTGGATCCGAAAAAGATGGAAATGGGCTCCGAATTGCCTTCTTGTTTGGCAGCATGGGCTTTGGATGGTGTTTTGGAAGAGGCCGCGTTGCCAGAGCCACTACCATGGCCTAGTTCAGCACCTTCGAGAAATGAAGGGTTCCTGAGTTTAGCTCGGATCTTGAACCCCTGGGGCTTGATGGTTAAAGCTGTCCGAATTTGAAGTTGGTATGACGGATTGTCCTTGGTTATGTGGAATGTCTGAAGAATGGTAGCAGTCGCAAGGATTGCCTCCTGTATAGCAAAGGGTCTGCCAATGCAGGCTCGAACGCCATGACCAAACGGCTACGGACATGTCAGCTTGTGATACTCAATTTCGAGTTGATGTATTACCTTCCATGTATTCGCAGGTAGTTTGTTGAACTTGTCTGGCAACATACGAGAGGGGTCAAAGTCTTCTGCGTCAGGGCCATACACGTCGGGATCACGATGGAGTCTTGCCAGCAGAATAGTGACGCATTCCTTGTCCTTGATCGTGTACTCATTATTCAATACCTGGTCCCCTTTCGCCCGGAGAGTGAACCCGGGTGCCGTGGGGTAGAGTCGTAGCGTTTCCTTCAGGCAGGCATCGATATAAGGCAACTTGGCGAGATGTGCAACCGTGATGAGTTGGGAGCCAAGAACCCTGTCGACCTCCTCCACCGCTCGCCTGAGAGCTGAGGGTGTTTCGAGCAACAGGTAAAAGAGAAAGGATAAAAGACCAGACGTGGTCTCGTGGCCTGTTAATCTGTCAGAAGGATGCTGTGACTCGGGGATCGCTTAATGTACCCGCGATTAGAAATGTTATCATGTTTCGTATGATAGCGTCGTCACCTAGTCCCTCGCCCGTCTTGGGATCTCTACCGTTGATCATTGCATTGAGGAGGTCCTTCTTGTCTACGGGATTCTGTCGACGTGCTTCAAGAAGCTCCCTCGAGATGTTCTCCAGCTCGGCAATATCGGATTCGTATCTCGCGTTACTGGCTTTCATTACGGCAGAGGCAAAGGCCGGGCGTCGAGAACGGGCAAAAGACTCGACAAGCATGTTGTTCATGGCGCCCACAAAGGGATGGTTATCATCATGGTAGAACGAGTTGAACCGTTCTCCCATGGCACATCTTGTGAGAGTTGGTCAGTATCACTGTTGGCGCGGTGGAATGACCAACATACAGGGCAATTGAATCGAGTGTCAGCTTTGTGAAATCTGTTGAGACGTCGATGGGTGTACGTGGCCCAAATCTAGCCCATCTTGTAACCATCTGAGACACGATGTCCTGCATCTTTAGAGAGTCCATTAGAAAAGCACCCCAGAACTAAATGTTATACAATACGCACCACCAAACATGTTCTGGATAGAAAGAGGCCCAAAAGCTGGCATGAGGGTTCGATGTGCAACCTCCCAGTTGTGCTCTCCTGGGTACGCCGTGAACAGGCCATCCTTAGTAGCATTACGGACTTGTTCCAGAGGACCTATAACAGCTTTCTCGAATCTCGCCTCATCAAACAGGTCTTTTGCGAGGGCGTAGTTAGCAACAAAGATCCTTTCAGCTGGAAGATAGAGTCTGAAGATCGGTCCTGCAGTAGAATTATTAGCACCGGCATCACATACAAGGAAAAAGAGGGTGATTTAACATACCATATGATTCAGAAATTTGTGCAAGACTTTCCTGAGGATGGTCTGGGTTCACATCGAGCACATTGCCGATGAAAGGGTAACCCTTGGGGTTTGGGATTTGCTTAGACATAACGGGATGGGATTTATTGAGGAAAGATATAAGATTTAGCAACGCAATCGAGTATATGAAAAATGCAGGTACTGGATAAAAGCCAAGTGTCACTGAGGTCAGGTTTTATATCTTTGTATCTAATCAATACCTAGGGTACGAGTTCAAAAATGCCATATGACATCAGGCCTACCATCGCTATGTTGAATCGTATGTACTGACATCCACTAACCCTTCTGAACCATCTTTCGGAGAAATCGAGATGTAACCTACCTACGCCCTGCTGTTCTTTGTGGCTCATCCGATTGTGCCAAGGTTCCGGTATAGGTGAAGTTGGCCTTGCGGATCTCCATTCAGCTTTGAGGTGATGTAATCAACCCCACCAAGAAAGCACGCGTAGCTGAGGAGCTGATAGTATTGTCCTGGTTAAAGCCGTTGATAGCATAGCCGTCTTCGTTCCTGCAGGCTTTATCCCAAATCCAGCAGGGAGCAACATTGAACCCTTTCCCCAGCCGGTTACTTCGTAAGTAGGGCTCTCGTGGCAATTGCTGATCAGAAAAGGCGGGAGCCTGGGGACTATCAGAAGGTTTTTCGTTTACGCATATCTCGAGCTTAATTGCGCGCTAGTGCAGGCCAAGCGGATGACTGACACAGAACAGATTCAACTTTTCAGGGTCCGGAAATGGGTGAGGATGCACCTCGCTCATTAGCCCAGATTCCGGTCATTTGATCAGGGTGACGAGCAAGTCTCCGCCATTGAGCTTAACCCCATAGGAGGCAGTCAACCATAGCTGAATAGCAGCCACTTCATCTCCCTGGCTGATGGTGTTATACACCATCCAACCAACCAACGGCTGTGCATAACCAATATGGGAATCCCTCCATCAAACCACTCCCTTCCGTCATGCCACTTTTCGTGTCCATGGGTCAGTTGGGGCAGCGAAACTGAGGACTCGAGTCCGTGCCACCGCCGGGAGTCCCGGGCCAAGCATCCACTGATCAGCAAAGATCTTAGACAGGTTTTTGCGTTTATGTAGATTCCCCGCAGTGGCTTGATAGCATCTTGACGTCTTGCATCCACCTGAACGGGATAAATGGAAACAAAATAGCAACAGACTCACCAGTGCCAGACGCCAAACACTCGACTTGACTTGGCTCACTCTTACTTTTAGGAAACTTTTTTTTTTCTGGTCGCTCACATCTTAAACGCCATGGCATCCCAAAACCTCTCGGGATAGCACTTCGCCGACGTGGAATACCTTCTGTTGGTGACCTGAGTGCCACCGACTTCTCAAGTAATTTTCCAGTGTCACTCCCGGTTTCCCTCGGACACATCTATAGCATGCCAATTTTCAGGGCCAAGAGCTTCCCATCATTCACAGATTCTTGAAGTCCCAAGCCGTGTTTAGTGGATAGTCAAGTGGACAATAGCAAGAACCCGGCTAATGCTGGCTCAGGCAGCAGTGTTTCAAGCCAGCCATGATAGGCCTTACCGGAAAAGATATTTCTGAACTTAGCGGTGTTGAGCAGGAGGCATCTCCATCGACGTTGATAAGGCGGGTCTTGACCCTGCTACGCCAGTCATCCTGTCAATTGATGGTAGAACTGTAGGACAGATCACGAAGGATGGGAATGGGACGTTGCTCAAGGCCAGTGGAGATCTTGCTCTCAAGGTGATAATCTCGATCTTGGGCAATTCTTTCAGCCAATGATGCTTAGGTCTGGTACCAGATCGTGGGTAATCTTGACCATGCACGGTTTCTGCGCGCTTACGGACTCCAGTCAATCGACCCAATACTCGAGACGTCTTCGCGCGATGAATCACACGACATGATAAAAGCAGATATGCTCAAGTACTCTGCCGCAGAGCTGGAGCTGAAAAGCATGGAGCACGGTTTCTGCGATCAAACCTGTTATTCTCCTACTCAGTGGCGGACAACCTCTTTGAGCCTGTTGTCAATTATTGGCGAACCAACTTTGGTTCAACCCTTCGCCTCCACCTACCTAAGATTCTCAAGAGGATGCAGGATAGGTATATATTTGCGCACGTGGCTTCAGACCTGCATGTTGAAGAACTGCTCTACATCCTGAGTGACTCCTGGGCAAAGCACTCGGACATTCGGTTACATGGTTGAGTTTGAGACGGCTTGGGGCAAGAGCCATAACAATTTGTCGCCTATTATTCAGCGCAAGACCGAAAGTGTAAGCCCAAGATGGACTCACGGACCTGTCCCGTAGTAGCAGCGAGAATGCCGCCTGGGCATAGGCGCATCTCGAGTAAGGTACCAAGTTAATTCGTAAAGAAACCTGGGGTTTATTTGCATTACACAGTCTGGCTTGAGCTTGAATGCAATCGGGTAGTTGTTCAATATTTTATCACTTCCGCAAGACCCGGAGTGTAACAATAGCCTACCAACGTTGTAGTGGAAGGCTTGTCAGAAATGTCGATCCCAAGAAGATGCATGATGACATGTAAGAAATTAGCCTCGCGCAGCGCACAGCCAATGAAGAGCGCTACATTCCGAACATGCCAATCGGCTAATTGAGTATCTAATCCTTTGATAAGACATCATAAATACCACGCAGTCCTCATATTTGCAAGACTCTCATATCCATTTGAAGTCAGACGTAGATAAAGTAGGACCAGAAGGTAAAATGAAGCACGTCAGTGTTGCCATCATAGGCGCCGGTAAGTATTCGTGCGACATATCCTACCGATCTCTAACGTGGCAAGGTCCAACGGGCATTTCTATGCTCAAGCAGCTTCTACAAGATGGCTTCAACGTGACTTTGTTTGAGAGACGTAGTTCTGTCGGAGGCTTATGGGCATACGACGCAAACAATGGGTGGACTACTGCATTAGCATCAACGAGTGCGAATATCAGCAAGTATACCTGTGGATTTACCGACTTTCCAATACCAGACAGTAAGTTGGCTATGGCTCTGCTGACGTGATGATGCTGACGGGAAGCAGAGTATCCTGTCTATCTGAGTGCAGCGAACTTTCAAGAGTTTATGCAGAGTTATGCTGAGCACTTTAAACTCACAGAGCATATTTCGTTTAATAGCAGTGTTCAAGTCGTCAACCGCAACAGCGATGATAGTGGGTGGACAGTGCAGGTTGAGAAACTCGTGACGGGCGAAACAGAGGCTCGCTCATTTGATAAGGTCGTTTTCTGTCATGGTTACCAGACTAAAAGAGTGATGCCGACGTTTCCGGGGCAGGATAAATTCGAGGGAGAGATTATACACTCGCAGCAATATCGAAGGTGTGTAATACTCTGATGCGCAACTATTTGGAGTATACTGACCAGCAATTCCAGCCCAGAAAGGTTTCAGGACAAAACAGTGGTGATCCTCGGTCTATCTACGACAACAGGCGAGATCACGCCGCAAGTCATCAACACAGCGAAAAAGGTCTACGTCTCCCATAGAAGCGGCCAAATGATGGTCAAGCGCATGCGCAAAGGACGACCAACAGACTTACTAGTCTCATGGAGACGTCGTCAAATCACTCAATGGATGGCAAAGAACATACCTAGTTTTTACAGGTACTTGGCCGGCTGGGGAGCCAGACTTCTCTCGTCTCAGTTCTCGGATGTGAAACTTGACCCAGAATGGCGGATTCAGTCATTTCGTAACCCGACGTTGCGATTACCGGGTCTTATTCAAGATATTGTTCCTCACTTGCAGGATGGCAGCTTGACGAGTTTGCACGGGATTAAGCGCTTCTTGGGTGGACGATCAATCGAGTTTGATGACGGGACTGTAGTGGATGATGTTGACTGCGTTATCTTGACTACAGGATACTGCGCCGACTTTTCTGTCGCTCCTTTCATTGAGAAGAGTCTGCCAAAGTCGCCGTCTTATCATGGTCCTACCATTCAACGGCTATACATGAACGTGTTTCCACCAAAGTACGCAGACAGCTGCGCCGTGCTTTGCTACTCAGCATATGGCAAAAACAACGGTTTCTCATTCAGCGACGTCATGAATATGGCTATTTCGAACATTTGGCGCGGCGTGAGCAAATTACCGTCATACGAAGAAATGGAGAAATGGGTTGACGACAATCAAAACTGGATCGCAGCAAACTGGGCCCGCGAGCCGCATCTCGACGTGAGCATGGTCAAACAATATGAGTTCCAACCCTGGATGCACGAGCAAGCCGGAACGGGTATGGAGAACCTTGGCTGGGGATGGGCAGGATGGAAATTCTGGTGGAAGGATAGAGAAATGTACAACCTCATGAATCACGGTGTAGAGACAGCACACATGTTTCGGTACTTTGAGACGGGCAAGAGAAAAACGTGGGAGGGTGCGAGGGATGAGATTATTCGTCAGAATAGGATTGTTGAGGAGAGCTTTTCTGGGAAGAGTAAGAAGCTGAGGCAGGAATAGGTTGCAGCCAAGTCAGGAGACGTTTTCTAGAACGACAACTCGTGCATATTGAGCCCGGCATTAGAATCGGATGTAGGTGGCTATATTTGGTTTTCACTGGAATTATGACCGCATTTTCATTTATGAACCCTGCACATAACGGCTTTGCTTAAGCCCGGCGAACGGACCAGTTTCCTATCCTGCACAGCATAACTCTTCACCAAAATTATTATAGTCAGGAGAAAACGATGGAATCGAATCCTAGCCGCTGATCGCCCCTGCAGCGGGGGTTTTGATGGTTCTGGTTGGTGCCATGTAACGGCGTGCGGCTCAACGCCCCGGTTGTGTCGATGATGCCGCGGGAGTGGACCCCGGGCCAAGCTCTATCTTCGGGGATGGGGCGGAAAGGCAGCTAGTGTGAGCCGAAGTGTTCGTCGGGGTGGTATTGCACTGCCTGCTATGCGATGTGTGAGCCAAACCTGTAGATTCTGCACTTGATTTTGGGTCTGGTAGCTAAGTATTGGTTGTGGATGTATAATGGGAGTTGGTGGTGCAGTTGACCCCTGACTTGTTCTGGAGGGAATGCCGAGGTCGTTACATCGACGAGACCTCCCCTGGTTTAAATCGGGTTACTGACGATTCTACTCCGTTTTGATGGATAGATAAATAGCATGGTGTAGCCGACTTACGTTGATCCTCACCATCCATTCATTACAGTCATTCCTTCATTCTCCCTCACTGACCTATCGGCCACAGGGACGTCATTCTTTTATAACACTCTTTTGATTGGATCTCACTTAATACATCATGAGACACGCCTTTTTCGCCGGCCTTTTGGCCGCTCCCGCCTCCGTGTGCGCCGTCGCCCTCACAGGCTACGAGTACATCGTCGTCGGCTCCGGCGCCGGAGGAGGACCTCTGGCTGCTCGCCTTGCATTGGCTGGTCACAAGACTCTCCTTATCGAGGCTGGTGACGACTATGCCTCGCTCAACTACACTGTTCCTGCATACTCTGCCAACGCGTCTGAGGATCCTGAGATCTCGTGGAACTTCTTTGTTCGTCACTATGCTGATGATGAGCGACAAGCGCGTGATTACAAGACTACGTATGATACTCCTAACGGAGAGTACACTGGTCTTAATCCCCCCAAGGGCGCCAAGATGAAGGGTACTCTGTATCCCCGCACTCAAGCTCTTGGTGGTTGCACAGCTCATAACGCTTTGATCGCTGTGTATCCTCACCAGTCTGACTTTGAGTACATTGCCTCTCTGACCGGTGATGATTCCTGGTCAGCGGATAACATGCGCAAGTACTTTGTCAAGGCTGAGGACAACAACTACCGTCCTGCTGGCGAGGCTGGCCACGGTTATGATGGCTGGCTCAGCACTGAGACTGCTCCTCTTAGCATTCCCCTCAACGACGAGCAGCTCTTCAGCATTCTCGGTGGAGGTGCCGTTGCTCTGACTGAAATGAGTGGCAAGAACATCACCCTGGATGGTCTGCTCGCCGACGATGCCAACGCCGATACTCTGGCTCGTGACCAGGAAGCTGGCTTCTACCAGATCCCTCTATCAACTAAGGATGCTAGCCGTATTGGACCCCGTGAGTTCATCCTCTCTGTCCGCGACGCCAAGCACTCCAACGGTACAAAGAAGTATCCTCTCGATGTCCGAACCAACTGCTACGTCACCAAGGTCACTTTCGATGACTCCAAGCCCCCTCGTGCCAATGGTGTTGAGTTCCTCGACGGCAAGCATCTCTACAAGGCTAGTCCTCTTGCCACCGGTGCTGCCGGCACTCCCGGTAACGCTACTGCTTCTCGTGAGGTTGTTGTTGCCGGCGGTGTTTACAACACTCCTCAGATCCTCAAGCTTAGCGGTATCGGACCTGCTGATGAGCTGAAGAAGTTTGACATCCCCGTCATCTCTGACCTTCCCGGTGTCGGTACCAACCTGCAGGACCACTATGAGATTTCCGTCCAGGGAACTATCGAGAACAACTTCACATCCTTCGATGGCTGCACTTTCGGTCTCTACACCGACGAGGACCCCTGTGTCGACCGCTGGAAAGCTCCCGTTGATGGCGATCACGGCATCTACTCCTCTTCCGGTCTTGCTGCTTCTATGTTCTACAAGAGCTCCACTGCTGAGAAGGACAACTTCGACATTTTTGCTTTCGGTGGTCCCGTCAACTTCAGAGGATATTTCCCTCAGTATGCCGTCAACGCCACCATCGAGCACAACTGGTTCTCCTGGGCTATCCTCAAGGCTCACCCCCGCAACAACGCCGGTGAAGTCCTCCTCCAGTCCGCTGATCCTCTCGACATGCCTGCCATCACCTTCAACTACTTCGACACTGGAAACGGCGACTACTCCGCTGATCTCCAGGCCCTGTACGAAGCCGTCGAGCTTACCCGCAGCGCATTCGCCAACCAGGCTGTCAACGTCACTGAGGTTCTTCCCGGTGCTGGTGTTACTTCTCAGAAGGACATTGAGACTTATGCCAAGGATGTTGCTTGGGGACACCACGCTTCGTCGACTTGCCCCATTGGCGCTGACGATGACAAGATGGCGGTTCTGGACTCCAAGTTCCGAGTTCGTGGTGTCACTGGTCTTCGTGTTGTTGATGCATCAGTTTATCCTCGTATCCCTGGTACCTTTACTGCTGTGTCGACTTACATGGTTGCTGAGAAGGCTGCTGATATCATGCTGGCTGAGCTTGAGGAATAGATGTTTATGAGATGAGTGGTTTTAATGTGTTAATGTTGAGCTGATCTTAGACGAAGACTAATACCAAGTAATGTTTGAGATATAAACCTTTCTCATTGATTGATCAATATGTGATATTCATCTATGGTGCATCTAACTATTTTCTCTGAAGTATTCAAGGACAGTCACCTGCTTACTCCATCTATGCAAAGCCGAGGTTCAAAGTGTACTTCAGTGGCGTCTTGCCTGTGATGTACACGTGGCTCCCTTGCAAAGTGACATTGCCCCCATGCCAACTATACTGCTCACCCGCATCGGAGGCGATTAATCCCTTTCCGTTCCCTGGCCCAAACGTGATCTTGTCATCGCCCATGCTGTACTCTCCCTTTCCTTCAATCAGATGGTAAATGGTTGTGTTATCGCTATCAAGAATCTCCTTCACTCCCTTAAACTTGCCCCCCTCTCTGAAGGTCAGTTCAAAAGTCAACTCAACATTGTCCTCGCCGGAAACTTCAAAATCGAGATCATAACCCTGCTTCGTCGGCTTAATCTCAACATCAGTCTTGAGACGTCGAACACTCGTCGGCCGATTCGTAAAGTCAAGCATAGCATAAAAACGGCCATCCACCGATTTAGACAGCGCATATGTACCGTTGTCGTCGCGTTTATCAGCTGGAATAGGTAGGTAGTATGGGACTTCGATCTCGCTCCCCAACTTGATGACCCCATCCTTGGAGAGTTCAACGCCATTCGATCGGAAGTGACCCATGCTGAAGAAGCTGGCACTAAGACGCACGGCTTCGAGAACAGCCTTTCCGTTCCAGGCTCGGAACATGGTCGGATTCGTCGATAGGCCCGAGCCCATTCGGTTGTAGAACTCGGCCTTCTTTCCGTCCGTGGTATACCAGTCTGACCCACCGAATGCCGAGACTGTGAGCTTTCCGCGTCTGGCTCGCACGAGACCTGCGGATTTGTAGTGTTTCTTGAAGTCGGAAAATGGCTGCTTTGGCATGGGGAGTTCTGCGGCTAACTCAGGGCGTTCGATGAGGTTGCCGAGGAAATCACCCAATTGAGGTCCAACGCGCTTCTCAATGAGACGAGCCATTGAAGCAAATCGACCGTTCTTGTCTAGCAGCGCAAGTTCGCGGAATTGCGGGTAGAAATTGCCCATGTTGTCCCCTGGAGGTTGAGACTGGTCCTGTCGACGACTCTGGATTGTCTCCATCTCGCCGTTTGGCTCTGCGTGCTCAATGGAAAGCTCGAGGTTTTTGCGGACAAAGCTGACCAATTCTGTGTAATTAAGCTCGTGAGCTACCGTCAACAGAGAAGGGTTCGACACGGCCGAGTAGTAGTTAGGGCTACGCTCCGAGTAGATGCCATCAGCGTCGATGTCAATTCCCTCGGCAAGCCACTCATCGATTCTCTCAATCAGGCTGGGATCTTCGATGATGTTGGAGATGCGTGCCAAGGCGCTGCAAATCTTCCATCTATGGTTGGGAGTATGAATCCCGCCCTTTGCAAGACCAGGCGCAGCTTTTTTGAGAATACCACGCATGGCTTGGGCGAAAGGTTGAGAAGCCTCGTGATCGTCGCGTTCGAGGATGCGTACCATGATACCAAAGTCTTCGATCAAGAAGCCGGTATCAGGTGGGGAGTGTCGATTGCCGACGGTGTAAGTTCCGTCATCATGCTGAGCCTCTACCAGAACTGACAGCATCTCCTCAATATGCGGCAATAGAGATTCATCGTGGTAGTAGGTCGAGTTTGGCCAGACGAATGGTGTGACGAGGCGACGAACCTCACGCGTCAATGACCTCGGTGAGCCAGTCAATGAGGCATTTTTACCATCGATGACGGTCTGTACCTGAGCATCTGCAGACTTGGTGAGAAGCTTCAGACTGGTCCAATCCTTGGATGGAGTAGAAGAGGCAGTGGCGGTGATGGCAAGCAATGCCACGCCTGCTGCCCTGAGGGCACTTGGTATACAGGGGAGATGCATTGGAACGCGACAAGACTGGAAATCCGTGCCTTGGCTACATGATGAGAGTCAGCGCATAGCTCGAGCTTAAATAAATGAATAAAGATGCCAAGCCCGAGGTTCGGTGTCTGATATACCGATTACAGCAGCAATCGGGTTCATGAAGAGCTGCCGAAGTCCACTTCCCCGCGGGGAAAACTTTCAGTACAGGTTAGACTCTGTGGGGGTGATGTTGGCTAGCACGATTAAGCTTAACCTTAGTAAAGGAAGATGGACATTGGGAGATTGCTCGGACAAGTGTCCGAAATGATGCAGTTTGTATTTATAATGGCTTTGCCTACTCTGCGTCGCTTCATAGTAGTGATGAAATATTATGGCGCTGGGCTCTGAGTTGATGATCATAGCGTCACAACAAACTCAATTGTTCATTTCGCTCGCGTGTCTAGTTTTGTCGCTTATTGACACTCACTGTAGTAACGACAGTAAAACAGGGCTTATGCTTGATATAAAACGTCATAAAGAATCACGGCTATTGAATATCCCTTTATTGCATCTACCGTTCATCACTCAATCAACTGATAGGCAAGATGAGAGTCATGATGGGGATACCTTCATTTTGTATTTACCCGGTAGCGTTATGTTAGTCTACTAACTCTCGGAGCCGTCTCGGCCGAGCCGAGCTCCGTCGGCTTTTGATCAACGTGGACGGTTTCCGCAGATCATTCATAATCAATTGAATTTGACTCGAAGTCAACGAAACCCTTTTAAAAAGTTTGAAAAATCCTCTCAAACTTGAAAGATTACTCAGTTGACATGATTCCCACTATGCGTTCACTTAGCCGCACGGCGCGTGGGGTTTCACTGCATGGAAAATCATCAACACCCGCCCTGTTAGTCTTGGACGACTATCTTCGTATCTCAGCGAAACATTTCGAGCACTTGCAGCCTCCAAAACTGCAAGTTGAAGTCTTTGATACCTATATCCCTCAGCGAACTGTTGAAGAAAAACGCAGCTTGGTTGAGAAGCTCTACCCATACGACATCATCTCTACCATGCGTGAGCGAACTCCATTCCCTGGGGAGCTACTGCGCCAACTTCCCAATTTGAAGTTACTCTTATGTACCGGTACTCAATTTGAGACCTTTGATCTAGAGACTGCTAAGGATCTGGGGATCACAGTTGCTTCAGCGCTAGGTCGCGGGCGGAGTGATGGAGCACAGCATAAGCAGGACATCCGTAAAGGAGGAAGTCATCCTGCAACGCACCATACATGGGCTATGATCCTTGCTCTAGCGAGAAATATTGCAGCAGATGATGCCTCCGTCAAAGCTGGCGGATGGCAATCAGACATGGCTGTTGGTCTATCCGGAAAGACGTTGGGGGTTGTTGGTCTGGGAAGGTTGGGAGCAGCAGTCGCGAGAATCGGGTCTTTGGCTTTCGGCATGAAGATCAAGTGCTGGAGCAGCAGTTTGGACCAAGCAAGGGCTGATGAGATGGCTGTCAAGCTTGGTCTGCCTATTGTGGACGAAGATGGTGACAAGACCTTTGAAGCAGTGAGCAAGGCAGAACTCTTCGAAACTGCTGATGTAGTCACTCTGCACTATGTTTTGAGTGAACGATCCCGCGGTATTGTTAGCGCTAAAGAACTTGCCGCGATGAAGAAGTCGGCGTTGCTGGTGAATACATCCCGTGGCGCACTCATTGATGAGGCGGCATTGTTGGAGGCAGCGAATGAGGGCTCTATTCGCGGCGTTGCACTGGATGTCTTTGAGCCTGAGCCTCTGCCTGCGGATAGTCCATGGCGGTCTCAAGACTGGGGAAAGGGTAAGAAGAGTCGTGTTCTGGTGACACCGCATATGGGATATGTTGAGGAGGGTATCATGAACAACTGGTATGCTGAACAGGCTGAGAATGCTGAGAGATGGTTGGACGGAAAGGATGTTCTTCATCAATTGGTTTGAGGCAGTAATATCGTCTCTTCAGTATAAATGCAGATTGTATAACTAAACAAAAGAGAGAAAACATCTCGATGTAGGTGACACATTGCGTGTAGTATATTAAAGAGAATCTAAACAACTCTCAAATCATATCTAAGATAAGTCATCAACGCCATCGTATGAAAGAAACCTGCTCTAATAATATCAATGAATACATTCTAAATCATCTTCATTCTCGCTCTAAATCGTCTCATCAACCGCCGACAAGAGCACTGAGCGACCAACAAACTCACTCACTCCTCGGCAGACTTAATCGCCTCAGGCTCTTGCCCAACGATTGACTCGAGTTTCTCTCGGAACGAATCGTCATAATAGCTCATAACAGAGGACGTCCGCGCCGTGTCCATCGACGTGCGAGGCGACGGGGCATACGCGCTGCCGTCCGCCGAGAAGATGGACTCGCGCACCGACGCAGAGTACTGGCTGCTTGTGTTGCGCGCGGGGAGTTGGAGGCGCTTGGTGGTGGAAGACGTCACAGAGAGGTTCTTCTTCTCGAACATGGCGAGCTTGTCGGAAACGGAGCCAGCTCGTTTCTGAAGCGCGGTCAGGTCGTTGTTTGGTTTGGTGGTGTCTTTTTCTTCGAGCTTGCGCATCCAGGCGAGGCGGTCGGTTAGTGCGCCTGGGCGCTTGGAGGGTGCTCTGCTGAGGGGGGTTTGAGGTTCTGAGGGTGAATCGGTGGGCTTGGGGGGAGGGCCGAGGCTGGTGGGTCTCTTGAGGGCCAATTGAGGGTTTCGTGGGATTTGAATGGCCTTGGATGGTGTAGTAGACGATGAGTCAATTGGGCTGGTGCTGAGTGGTCTTGGTGGTGGGGGCATAGCTAATCGTGCCTCACGCTCTGCCGTCCATCTTGGTGATTCTTTCACAGATGGAGTAGATGGAGTGGTGATGAGACTTTCATTCGGCACCAGGCGAATAGTGGCGGTGCGTAGTGCATTTGAATCGTGATCTTCGTGAGGAGCCTGGAACATAGTCTCCAGGTCTAGAGGCAATGACTTGCGATGGTTCTTGAGGTTCTTGACAGGCTGGTGAATTAAATGCCTAGCCTCGACCGGTCGCCCACGGTCCAAAATACTAGGCGTCGTCGAGCGATCTGGACTGCTGAGGGCTTCCAGTGCCGATGCCCGCGCTTGGTGCTGGTCTGCATCGCTGCTGTCGATAAACGTCAAGGGTCGAGAGACTTCAGTGCGATTAACCGGCTTCCGCGAAAAGTGATGACTAAGTCTCGTTGACGACGCGTCGACAGGCTGCTGCTGCTGCTGCTTGTCGGCGTCCTTGGGCTGGAGGAGCCAACTACTCGGGAGACGAAGGCTCTCGAGGCCGTTTAACTGGACATCAAGGCGAAAGTCGGCGGACGCGGTGTTGGACTGCGCGGCGTGATCGGACCTGACGTCGGGCTTTGATTTGGCTTTATTGAGGCGGCGCAGCGGGATAAGGCTGGAGAGTTTATGGGCCAGAGGTCGCCACAGAGGTTTATCGTTGCTGTTGCTGCTGCTGGTCTTGTTGCCTGCCATTGTCCTGTCTTACGACTCTCTCTCTTATCTTTGTCCAAGAATCAAAAGGGTTGCATCAAGGGTACCGATTGCATCACACACTATTCCGGCTGCTGTTAAAAGCAGTCATAAGTTCTGGCTGCTCTGTGTTTGTTTACAGGTGCATGTTTTGGTTTTTGGGGCGCAAAAGGGGCGAGAAATGCGTTGCATTGCTCGCTTGACGCTACCCCCTTCATTGTTTCAAATGACCCGGTGCCTAGTTCGGGCTTAGCCGATATTACTGCATGATTTCACTATGGGCTTGACTTGTTTGGGTCAAGTGTTTCTCCAGTAAAAGATGTGGGGTAGACTTGGCTGAGGTTGCATTCTAACGGTCCTCACTAACCTAGAGTCAACAATTGAGCAGTTAAAGAGATGTTCAATAGGAAATGGTGGACTATAAAGTGTATAGAGATGCAGCTGGAAACAGACCGGAGGAATTGCTGTTCTTTCATGTGCCGGAAGGTTGAAGTGAGATGATGATGTTGTCTGTGCTTCGTAATATCTCGTTAAAACGTAAATGTCATCAAGCTTAATGCAATCCAATTCACATGACGAGATTCCTCGCGGGGCACGCACCACCAATTATTGATTCTACAACAAATTACGACCAGTAACCGCAATTGCAATATCAGACTGCAATTTAATCCCGTGATCTCTCATGTGATTCAATGACGTCCCGAAATCCCCAGGGTCAAACTCATCTCACCAAAGGAATGCACACTAACGCTAGTTAATCGGCATGGCAACGCCGCTTCATTGATTTTATGACTTCGTTAATGACAACATTTAGAGAACTCGTACTCCGTACGAATGACGTTTTATGAGATTTTATCGCGACTCTTCATGTATCGCAATAGCTTTGTCGAGGTCACCTGAGTGTCGTGCAAATGTGGTTTCAAATGCCAGACTTGTATGAAACGATGGCTGCTTGGCAGACAGCTGACGATGTTTTGAAACACCAATATGAGAGTTTAAGTAATTCTCGCGACTCAAGAACATAAAAGGATATTGATTGCATATAATAGCTTCATTCACAAAGTGATCTAATTTGAGAGCTTTGCCTTGAATTAATTTTTTGATCGTTTCCTAACCAGCTTTGATGTTCAGTGTTTGAAAGTACGGCTTTAATGATTTCAGAGAAATAAATTCCGAAATTGAGCGTTTGAATTAAATACTACTGAGGGGATGATACATAGCCACTAGGCTACGCCGCATGCGATTCTGGCTTACGGCCGTACACATAGCGTACCACAAAATAACCATGAATCTTGCGGTTGCGCAGAGCCTTTCTGATCTGCATCAGGAACACCTGGTACTCGTCCTTGGGCCACTGCAGCACATTATTCCACAACAGCAGAGTATATCCTTAAACAATTTGTAAGCATAGGACTCAAACAAATGATAGACGTAGCATACCTTCAATGTCATTCTCCAATGTCAGCTTGACAAATCGGCCGACCTCAGCTAGCCTTGGGTCCTTGGGCCAATCCCCAATCGGGATCTGCAATCGCGCACGGAATCAGCCTTGTAAGAGCTCTCTGCTCAAACCAAAACTCACCTTGTAGTCCACCGTCTTGATGTCCACGAACCCCGCTTCTTCCATCCCCTTTGGTTGCAACTCATGCACAAAGAACGGTCTACCTATCGCCTTACCACCATCTTCATACAGCTTGTTGCACACCTTATACACCTCTTGTTCTTCAGCTGTGCCATCATCACTACGAAAATGAATATCGGCTTCAACAGACTCAACCCAACCCCCCGGCGCACAAACACGGTAGGCTTGTTGGTACAAAGCAGTCCAGTCCTGAATAGCCCCGAAGAGATAACGCATGTGCACGAAATCAAAGGCGTTGTCTTTCCAGGTCCAGGTCTCGGTGGCGTCGTCGATCTCGAAGCGCACATTTGGGGGGACCCATTTTGGCTGTGTTGGTGAGAGATCAGTTGCTGTTACTTCGGCTTGGGGGAACTGATCTGCGAAGTCTCTGTGGTTGTGTCAGCGTCACGTCGCGTAATAGAGCATTGAGTTGTCGTACATTGCCCAGATTCCTAGTCGGCTTGTTAGCTAGGAACATGAATCAATCCTACACTAACTCACCACTTCCCGTACCAATGTCAAGCGCTTTCTAATCATGCATTAACGTCTATGATCCTTCATACCCATGACGATTCTCCACGTACTTGGATGTTGTCTCCGATGGGAGCCATATATAACTGACCGTCGAGCAGGACCGTTAGATAATGATGGCTTGGCATTTAGTGAGCAGGCGGGCATGAAGGGTGAGGATGACGTCTCTCACCTAATGTCAACAGACTCGAGTTGTTGTTCATCATTCGGAAAGGAATATTCAGTCACGAACTTGTCGCTATGGAACGTGCGACCCTGAATACTTCTGTAGTGAAGGATACTCGAAGAAACAGAGGCAGTCGAGCTCTCACTGTAAAATATTTTCAATATGGATTGATAATGACGGCAAGAGTAAATCTTACGCGTCTGTTTCAAGCGTTGAGTCGGCGTCGTCTTGAACATCCTTTTCAACAAGTTAGCATATCTAGTAGCACAGAATATTCCACAAAACCTCACATCATCGTTGTCAGCGGCGGGGATGAGCTCATTGTGCGGAGAAGGGGTTGACTTGGGCCCAGACGCCGGAGATGACGGCCCAGTCGGCGATTTGGTCTTTGGCGAAGACATCAAGAATTATCACAATGCGACGCTGAATCAAAGTCAATCTGAGAGATATTTTTGACAGTTTAAGTTGAGTGGACGTGAGAGGGAGAGGGGAACCCTGGCCTCGCCAATGACCAGCTGTGCTGACGTTGCGTTGCATCATGGTGGGCTGAGTAACAGCCATTTTATCAGATCATATCATGATCTAAGCACGGCGATTGGCGTCCGTTCTCAACGGAAATGCTCAGGCAAAGATGTATTATAGATAGGCTACAATACTATGCACAACTCATGTCGCGGTGCCACTATCGATATGCAAATGCAGCTGCATCCTATGCAATGAGAGTGATAGCGAAATCCGTGACGGAATTCCGGTAGTATCCAAAATCTTATTTAAAATCTCTAGGAGGCCGCGAAACCAAACATTTGTGCCTCGAATTAAGGAACTATAATATCTAAATATTGATTGGAGATTCTTCTTTATCCAGATTTTCGCCATCCCGAGTTTTCTAGTCCGTCTTTGTCTCCTTAGACGGAAAATTCCATAAGCTCTTAACCTTTCTATACAACAGTATGGTGAAGCCTACAAGGCTGCCAACAACCAGCGGCAATCCGTATCGGAACCATGTTATAGGTTGCCAAGGGCTCACGGTAGGAATGAATGGATTGATTGCCAGTCCAAGTATCTCTGGCGTTCCGTCGGCCCTTTTGCCAGTGAACGCTTCAAAAGCCTGAAGCACGATCTTCACAACTTGGGTGGGCTGACTCAAGAACGGCGAATGGCTTGTCTTCAGCTCGGTATAAACCACGCGACAACCCAACATCCTCACCATCCCGATCTGAGCTCTTTGGATAAGAACAGGAAGCCCCTGATCTTCAACAGTTCCGATGAACCATACAGGCACATCTAACCATCCGGAGTACGAACACTCTCTACCTTCAAACAGTGCTTTGAGACTCTGTGTGGTGAGCATAGAAGTCGCGCGGTCTGCCTCAACAGGCGGTAGATCATGGTAGAAGAATTTCTGAGGACGGACTGTGAGATCTGCATATCCGGTCTTTTTGTTGACGCGGAAGAATGGCGGAGTTATATTGAGAAAGTGGTCCATGAATGTGAGCCCGGTGAAGCAAAATCCGGTTGCGATGGGGATAATACCGACGACATGTCCTGTCTCTGGAGTCCGTTCGCGGGACGAAAATGGTGATGCTGAACTTTGGCCTGATACGGATGCCTCGGTTGCCCTAGAGAAACCTTTAACAGCACTGTTCCCAACCGTTCCTCCATAAGAATGCGTAATGACAATCACGTCACGGCCGTTTTCTGTTTCCTGTCTGATAGCAGAACGAACGGCCTCAACGTCGTCTTTGAAACTCGCCATTGGGTCGTCCATTGTTGTTGGGAGCGTGACGGGAATGCATCTCAAATGATGTTGGGTTTCTAGCTGTTCCATTACTTTGCGGTAACATGATGGCTTATGCCATGCGCCGGGAACAAAGACCAAGCTGGTTTCACTGGACATTTCGTCGAAGTGGCAACCGAAAAGATGGTGGTAGAAAGGACATTACTGTAGAGAAGAAAAAGACAAAGGGGAGTTGATAGAAAGTGTTGAAGCAGAATATAAATAGCAGAGCAAAGCGTGGAGACAGTCGACATGGGCATCATGGAGAACCGACGATTACTTGCCTGATTTGGACTGATTGACGAGCGGACTTAGAGGCAGCGGACTTTGTCAACCAATCAAGTCAACTAATTCCACATTCTTGCAAGGTGATATCCACCTTTACTAACTAGCATACTCGATGTTAAACTTGTGTTCACGCTTATTAGACCCAACACGAACCTCCCACTTCGGCTCACCTTGCAATCCCATAGTAAGCTCAAGATCGTTGTGTTTTCTATAACCCTCGGATGGATCCCCTACTGGTTGCCACTCAGTGATAGGCTTGTCCCAGTCACACTCAATCCGACACAAGCTCAACACGGCAGAATTTGACCTCTTTGGTGCTGGATCCTGAGCGCTGTATACGATGTAAAAGGTGCATTTTTCGGGCATATCACTAGGGCGATAATAATGGTGGTAGAAGAAAGGAATCCGTGATTTCTTGTCAATCTTATCACCCTGTAATCGTCTAGTATTAGTACTTGCACGCGTCTCGAACAATTGGCTTCTCGTACCTTTAGCAAATACCACCTCATTCTTTCCACTCTCTTGAAGCCTTCTGGATTGAGAGTGACTACATCCTCAGGGTCAAGATCCAGACCTTTGATGGAAGTGCTGACTACAATTCCATAGTGGTACCTTGATCGACGAGAAATAACATCCGGTATTCTTCCAAGAGCTTCTCGATCCTCTGGTGAATGGACTGGCTGAGCCGAAATGTTCTCTTGTAGTAGCCGTAGCACTGCACCTCGAGCGACAGCGGACCATCTTGACAGCTTCTATTAATACATGGATCATACGGGTGGATATGTCTTACCCATCGCTTGGTCTGAGGACCTTGTTGGAGAAGATTTCGGTCAGCTTGTCATAGACATACTCTGAGCTGCCCAAACCCCCAACTAGGAGGATTTTCTGGAACACCTGTGAGTTAGTTCATCTGGATCCCAGTGAGTTTCTTATATGTTACCTTTGGCGGTTTCCCAGTTTCCTCTTGGACCTCTTTGCATTGATTCCCAACCAGAGTCCGAATGCCCGTCAGAGATCTGTTGAAGAAGCCCGTCATTTCTTCACTTTTCAGACACGTCAGTATATTGCCATTCGATCGTGATGAGAAAAGCATACTTGCTGATGATCAATGTATCTTTGTGTCTGAGCCGCGCAAGGGTACCGTAGGCTTTACTTGGCGGGTGAAGGTGATAGTTCTCTTGAGCGTTAGAAATGCTGAAACTTCTTTTTGCGCCGAGTTCCCACTCCCGTAGAATGAACTGATTGTAATCAAAGTCCTTGAGAGAACTGATCTTCAGCTTAGCCTTACCACGGACGTAGGATTCAAATGCTTGGTCAATCTGGAAAGCGCCAGCCAGTTTTCCTACGCCGCTATGTTAGATATCAAACATCCGAAAGCCATTATACCTAACAGTTACCACTCACCTGATCCAGGAACACACTCTTCTAGTTTGAAAGGGCGCTCAGAGACAACTTTGTAGCTGATGACATCCTGATCAATGTGTTAGCTTTGAAAAGATACCAATAGAAATGAAGACTTGGTGTCATACTACTGTACCACCGCCTGCGTCGCAAACAACGAAGGATTCATTTTGCTGTACTTGGGGTTAGCTTGATTTGACAGCTGAGACTTGAGTGACTATACGTACTTGAATCTCCGGAGAAGAGTTTCTCTGGAAGAGACTCGCCAACGCGGCAGCCTCGGGCTCTTGTACGAGTATGAGAGTCGTTTCTCCAATGTCTCTGTACTTCATGATTCCCGCAATTTTGGCAGCCTCTCTCATCGCACTCTGTGCATAGGCGGGCCATATGGCGGGGATGGTGATGGCAACACGCAGGGGTAGGTTGTCAACATCCAGCATGGACTTGAGAGCTGTATAGGTGTGATCCCATACGTTCTTCAGGTAGTACCCAACAACCTGTACTGCCGTAAGTCTCTTCCGTGAGCTAGACAAGATGTCTCTGGCCTGTTGGAGTTGAGGTGCGTTGCGAATCTCTTCTTTGGCGATGTCTTCGTTTTTCAGTAGCAGGAGTTTGAACCACTTCATGGGCTTCATATCAGGCGTGATTTCAAAGCCCCATTTACCGGAATCAATGTCATAGAGAGTTGGCACTTGGACTTCGTTCTGATTGCGATGATCATCGGATGCCCAACCGGTGATGGAATTGACTTCCTTGGGATTGGTAGATCGTGCCCAAGAAACGCCCGAGTAACTGCATTATAGAGATACTTCTATTAGTCACTTTCGTCTAAGAAGCAAGCGCTTCTGTGACATCTTGGCTCACTCACGTCGTTCCGAAATCGATACCAATGGCAACGAATTTGGGCGAATAGTCATCAGGGTATGTATGGTAAGAATGCATATTGGAACAGACGACAGTAGGGGCTGGCCTTTAGGCTGACAAGTTAAGGCTCAAACTCGACGACTGACGGTCTGATTTGGAGAAGACTGGCTAGGTATATGAGAAGTAGTCTGCATCTTAATGTGAGCCTAAAATTAGCTTGCATCTTCTCAAAGTTAGTCTAAGGCCGCTCTCGAGTCGCCAAGTTCATCCAGCTGCGGACGCCTTGTCAGGCAGTTTGCTTCCCCACTCGCACAACTGAGACCAAGTTAGGCGCTGAGGCGTCTGCATGAGGCGTAATATTGCTTTGCCCGCATATTTCTCACCCACCTGAAATTGCACAAGCCCGCTAAGGTGGCAGTGGTGGGTGGATTGGCTTTTACTCGCAGCCTGATTTCGGTCAGCGCTCAAATAGAGGCATGCTTATCTTAAATTGTCCTGTGCCAGCCTCGCAAAAAGAGAATTGACGAAAGCAATCAAGATTTGCGGATACAAATATGCAAATGGCTAAACCAACCATGAATCACAAAAGCGATGGCGTTATCCTAGTTATGGGAGTCACTGGAGCTGGAAAAAGCTATTTCTTGAACCAGCTCAAAAGCGAATCAGTTGCTGAAGGCCACTCCCTGTATTCAGGTACACATTACCCCTCACTTCGCTTCATTGTCCCTGGTACCAAAACTGACTGCATTTACAGGAACACAGAAGTGCCAGGCTGTTCACATCATCCTTGATGAGGATGAGAAGCGCAGTATAACTGTGGTTGATACGCCGGGTTTTGGTGATACATTTCGCTCGCAAGCAGAAATTGTTGGCGAGATTACGGACTACCTTGCCGCCCAGCATCTGTCTGGCCTGCCTCTTCGAGGTATTTTGTACCTGCACAAAATCACGGACAACAGAGTTACCGATGCTTCGCAACAGCACATCCAAATCCTCAGAAAGCTCGTCGGAGATAATGCCATGACCAATGTCATTCTGGTTACAACAATGTGGAATATTCTCCGCCCGGAGGACCACCGGCGTGCTGTACAGCGCGAGCAAGAACTTGTAACCAGCTTCTGGAGCTCCATGATAGACAACGGGTCTATTGTCGCCCAGTTCAACGGCACACCAAAATCTGCTTATCCTCTTATTCATCAATTGGCGGATCAGCAGAGCGTGGTCCTCGACATCCAGAAAGAAATCGTGGATGAGGACCGATCAATCTTGGAAACTGCCACAGGCATGACCCTTGTTGAACAGCTGAGAGAAGATCATGACGCTTACCAGCTCAAGCTGTGCAACCTACGGGACGAACTTGGCCAGGAACAAAAGCTAAAGCCGGCTAACAAAGTGGAGCTTAAGCGGCTGAAGAGTGAGATCAAGTCAACTGAGGAGGTTCTGGATGCTATAAGTAGTTCGGTGGGCCGCATGAGCGTTCGACCTGGTGCTCCAATGCGCCAGCGAATGAAACAGGCTCTGAGGGAACATGGCGGGAAGGCTCCGGTAGCAATCGGGGTGGCGCTCAACATTACATTGTTTGTAGTCGGACTGTTCATATAGTGTGTCAGGCACTCAAGCGGGCGATGACGCCTACAAACCTTACTACGTTATAGATAGTCTTTTTCTTCTTTCTTTTTACAATGCCGTGTCTCCTTTCTCAAAACCTCGGGCTTGAACTGTCAGTTGAGGTGAGGGGTATCAGTTTGGAGGTCAGCAGTGACAGTTCCATGCACGCCACGGTGAGAATATTGGATGGTGGCGGCTGAGTGGCGAGCGCGTGGGGGCTACCACGAACACCTGTAGAGAATGCCCATTTTTCAGCTAAGCCGCAGAGCGCTTAACAGGTACAGTGACTGTGAGACTCAATCGCGAGTTTCAG
>NC_031681.1:3158317-3173689 GCF_000149555.1 Fusarium verticillioides 7600
GGTGACACGGCTTATTACGTAGGTTAATGGTATTAATAACTTTAAATTAAGGAAAATATCAATCCCGTGCCAAAGCTGGTGCATACAATCCTTAAAATATTAGCATAGTAGGTACATTGTATAGAACCAGGCTGTGAAACCAACGCTTCTGCAGAACGATATATCAGGCTTTGAGTCAGCCCCAGGTCTGGCCAAAAACTAATTCTCGGCTAAGCAGAAATGAGCAGCTCGTATATGCATGTCTTGGAGGTCTTGCAGGGCGGTGCAAATGCGAACCAGCGCGCATACAAGGCTTTCTCAAAGAGCAGACAAAGTGAGATCAATGTATTGTGTGGATGCAGAGCCCAGATCCAGGCAGTATTTGTGCCAATGTAACCGATACCTCTACCTTGTTCTTCAATCCGAGGGACTGCGTGTTCTCCCTCTTCACCCTCAGCCCCTCCCCCCCAAAGAGCTTCCCTCCCTTTTCTGGATCCCAAGTCAAGAGACACCAAATATTCCCAAAGACCATTCCTGTCCCGATTGACTATGAATCATTCCTATCACGCTGAACGAGAACCTGTCAACCACCCTCCAATCACCAAGGCGCGCCGGCCTACCGAGCCCTCCTATAGTCCAAGGTCAGAAAAGCCTCATAGGAGCAGCTCCAAATCTTCAAGACATTCAAATCACTCCAGACGTCGCTCAGTGGACATGTCGGAAGTAGAAGAAACCACTGGCGATCTTGTTAAAAGATCGAAACGGTTTATCAAAAATAAGTTCTCATTCACTCAACACTCATCTAAGAACAATGCCGTCAAGAACCCTGAAAGTCCTGGGAGGGGATCTATCAACTCAATTGAGAAGTCAGTTGAACTGAACGTACCCAATGGAGAACAAAGCCTCGAATCCCCGGTTGATGAAACAAACCAACTTGGCACTCAACCAGATGGCACTTCACATGCATTTCCTGTCGATGGCCAAGGCCCTCAGGACACTTTCCACGTATCGCAAGGTGTTCAAAGTCCTTCATCTGGGCTACCAACTGAGAGCGCTGTGTTCAATGGAGTTTGTGCACCAAATGGTTTTCGAGCCGCACAATCCAAGGAACTTCCGCTTCTTCCGGCAGCTCACCAAACCCAAGTCATGGGTGCCTCTCGCGATGAGAACATCTCGTATGGGCAGAAGGATTTAGCAGTGACTCTCAAGGAGCAATCGGAGTTTATCGACAACCTCGTTGCCAAAAACAAGTCTCTTTCACAGCAACTGGAAGCAGAGCGTCAAAAGCGCCAGAAAGACCTTGCATACTGGAGAAACCGCACCAGCGAAGCCGCAAGCAAGAATGCCAATCTTGTTCCTGGAATGCCTCTCAGTCAGCCAGAAACCGAACTCCGCAACGAGTGGCGAAACCTGGCCTTTGATGTGAGGAACTTGGTGGACAACTACTTTAAGAAAGTGAGCACTAGCAAACTTGAGGCTTGGGGAGAAGAGAACGGGGATTTCCTTCGCAAGATCACCCCGACTTATCAACAAGTCATAAGAGGGGGGCGGTCAGGCCTTGCTATGGTCGAGGCGGCTGTTTGGCAGGGCCTCTGTAGGGCAGTGTTTGGGGGCCTGAGGGAAGACAGTCCCATGATCTGGGCTGGTCCATATCAAAGTAGTCTGAGAGTATTAGGTGGGCACAACAAGTTTTATTATTTGATATCAAGGCAGAACTAACAATTTATTAGTGAACGAACTCCAGCAAGACCAAAAGCAGAACGATTCCGAGCAGTTTTCTCCCCTCTTCCACCAGTGGGGTACTCTTACGGCCAATCTGATAGAAGTACTTCGGGCATCCGAACATCATTACCAACGGATCCATCCCGTAGTCCAAGACCTAGAAGATCTATTCTTTGCCTGTCGCTCTGTCGGCGTGATGTACAAATCCGACACATATCGACGGGACTTGCGGGCCCTGGTCACGAAGGCCATCAGGTTTGACTTCAACTTGTCTGGTCAAACGGCTGAGTATTTCATCGATTGGCCGCGGTGTGGTCGATTCAACGTGCCGTTTGATCAGAAGACAATGCAAGTGTCACAACGGAGTCCCCAGTCAACCAGGAATGTAAGGTTTATGATACAACCTTGCTTTTTTCGACTTAGTAGGCAGGATGGCAGTTTAATGGCCGTTGATGAATGTACTGTTTGGATGTCTTAGTTGATTGATCGATACTTAAAGCTTATGACGCCTCAGCGAGACATATCAAGCCGCCACACTGAGAATTCCCATTTAACTTTCGCTTTTAGAAGGCAATATGATTATATGGTATATGTAATATAATAGAGCTTAGTTCTAAATCCCACCACGCTGCTATCACTATTCGTCCAGTCCACTGCCTATCTCATCTACACCGGGTTTCACAGCACTCTTCAGGCCTAAGGCATATACAGTCTACAGATCATCCCTCATCTTCAAATAATCGCCCCAATGCAATCTGGCATAGTTGTCGACGCTTTATGTGGCATCCTCATCGTGCTCAGCGGCTTTTGCACATTTATCCCTTGGATCCCAGCAGCTTATCACTACCTCTATCGGGACTCAGCCATATTGCGGCTCAATACCGTCTATAGAGGGTTTGAGGATGGCGTCAGGGCATTATCGGCGGGAACTATGTGTAGATTCACAGGGTTGCTATGATATAATTGCCTGGTAGGAGAAGAAATTAACAATAGGGGGAAGTTCTAGGCTTGACTATACTGGTGGTCACTGTGGAATTATAAAAGCCATGTCACTGTAGTCGGGAAAATGATTCACTTAGTTCAGATTCAAGCAGGCAATCATTGGTATAAAAAAAAACAGATAGATTAATTAGCTAGCAACCAGATCAGAACAAGTGAGAAATCCCTTTATATATCTAAACCAGAGCCCTTCCGTGAAATCCATATACTAATATCCGACCCTTAGTTAATGATGATGCGCTGAGACTTGGGAGTAGCCTTGGGAACCACTATGGTCAAAAGACCATCCTTGAGGTCGGCAGTGACCGCGTCGTGGTTGATATAGGTGGGGAAAGTGAAGTAGCGGGAGAACTCCTTGCTATAGCCAGAGCGTTTTGGCTCTTCGGGCTGCGCGGGCTGCTTCTCCTGTGCCTTCTCACTGAGAGTCTCCGGCTCTGGCTGGCTGACAGTCTTTGACTTCTCTGATGTGTGACTCAAAACCTCAAACTCGTCGTCATCGACATCATCCTCGACAGTGGCCTGGTAAGAGCTTCTGCTTCGGGTGTCTTCATTGTCTGACTCGGTGGCTGGGGCGGGAGCAGCCTCCTCAGTGGTTGTTGTGGTTGTTTCAACTGCCTTGGGCTCCTCTGTGAATCGCTCAACCTTGCCGCTGACGACAAGCTTGCGAGGCTCAGGGAACTCGACAGTGACGTGCTCCTTGTTCATGCCTGGAAGCTCGCCGTAAAGAACGAAGGAGTCCTCAGTCTCGTGGGCCTCAAATCGAGGCTCCCATGGGCGGGAGTTCACCCGATAGGCAGGGGAGGAAGCTTGAGCGCGGCTCTTTTGTTGAGGCTGGCATTGGCGCTTTCGCTGGGGCTGCTGAATCGACTGGTCAAGCTCCCGGAGGAGATGGTAGAGTGGGTTCTGGGGAGCCTGGATGTGGTAGAAAGTCTGGGGAAGAAAGAATGCCATTGTATTGGTGTGTTTTGGTTGTGAGTTGTGAAGGATGTTTGATATGATGGTTCGGACTTTTGAGTGGCTGAGAGGAGGGCGGTTTGTGTTTCTGGGCTTTGTTTGGATTGAATGAGTAGTGAAGAGATTGAATTCTGATGATCAAAAAATTTCCAAAGTCGTCGGAAGTGATTCATTTATACATCAACATTCTGTAATTGACAATTAGGCAGGGCGTTCTTGCGCAAGCTGTTACTCACCATCTCGAATTGCCATGACCTTGCTCGAAGCATCGAGAAGGTTCTTGAGACTTTTCCTAGCTGAGTAAGACGCCATTTGTCAGTATCCTGCACTAACACTAGCCACTGTGGCTGCGGCGACTGTTTGCAAATCCACAATCCGAGTCTGCACCAATGAAACTGAGTCACCATTGATGACAAATTTTTTTCCCAGACGTTCCAGGTCAACGCCGCCCAGACTTTGGCAGTCAACCCGTAATGGGCCTACCCGATAGTTAAGCAAGTATAGTATGAGACATGGTAAAATGGCATATAGCTGCGATAATAATTTGTCTCATTGTTTCTTGGCTTCTTTAGCTCTTCTACCTATCTTGGTAACCCTGCGATATCTCTGCGGATAGCCGGGGGAAGCTGCTTGGTAGATGATTTTATTCCAAGCGACAACTAATATCTACAAGTCTAGTGTTTATCCAAACATCAAAACTGATAGGTCACAGTCGCGTTGCATAAGTTTCTAATGTGACATTGATTTAATAGCCCTTTTAATAATCCTACTGGAATTATATACAGTGTTATTATCCCATTTCCAAGCGCGACAAGACTTGCGGTCCAGATTGCAGAATTACATAAGCCGATGAAACTGAGGATAACACCCAGCACCTCCCTCCCAATGTCTGGTTCGGTCCGATATTATCGGCGTTGGGAAGGGTGCCACGCTTAATCTCATATATGAATATGCGTCAGAGAATTACGTTCATCGACTTTTGCAAAATAGAAGTCCAGACTCTTTTCAAAACATCATGGAAATCCACCAGACCCAAGTGGAATAGTGGCCAAAAATCCTACCAGTAAAACAAAAAGATAAGCGACATTATCCCAAAGCAGCAAGCGTAACTCGGCATCATTCGTCGCTTTTGTCTCCAGCATATCGATAGTCAGCGCCATAGATTTCGTTAACAGCACTTAGCTCATAGCCATAGCGACAACATGCCTTCTGACACTGAGCTTCGTAGGCAAAGCTAGGAGAGTCTAGACTCGTGGCGTATATTTGCCTCAGAATGTGTTCTGATGATAAGACTTTCAGCTTTCAGCTCGACTTACTATTGACTTTCCATGTAAATAGAGTTATTAGTAGCTACCTGCGCTTTATCCAGGGTCTCTGTAGCTCTTGAATAAAATCTCTTGGCTTTTCACTAATTGCATCAGCAGATCGTACCTCCAACAGACATATTCCAACTATTGAACGTCATTTTATCTATCGGGATTATTTACTCCTGCCTGTGCCATGGAGATCGCCGACGGATCTCCACTGTACCAGGGAGCTGGCTGTAACCTTTCCAACCCGAAGTATGGCTACGACTTTGTCATCTCAACTACCCAAGCCAGTATAAATTCGGATCTGTGCATGTACCTGCACAACAACATTTTGCCTTGTAACTACTTTTGCTTCCTCTCGGTATGTCGCCTCATGTCGCAATCAGATAACCTGAAGGGCATGATACCACTACCACCTGTGAAGCCAGCTAATCAGGTCCAGACTCCATCGAACGCAAATGCAGTGGTCCCAGTCACCTTGGAAGACCTTGTTGCCAAAACAGGCGGGGTTGATCCCTTCAAGATCCCACGGGATACCCCGCATACAGACCCTCGGGTCCAGGCGCTAACCAAGGTGGGATTCGCTGTCGGTGTAAAGATCCGCATGGGGCTTCCTCCAGGTGTAGAGCCCAAGGATCTCTCTCCCATTCTAGAGCTTGGAGATGTTGCCAACTTCGCCACGTTCAATATCCTTTGCTCCGACTTTCATATCGTTGAGAACGAGCTGGGTACCTCAGCCAGCCCCGATGGTAAATGGAATGTCTGGAGGCAACCCTCGGGCCGTCCATGGACTCTCAAAACATGGGTCAGCCTCGTTCATGCCAGTCTCGACAATCAGTTGAATGGCTCGGCGCACTTTGCCAAAAACCCAGCCAAGAAGCAACGACTCCTCAAAAGGCTTCAGAACATTTCTAGCACGTCCTTCAGTCTGCACAGCTGTTGCTGGATATGGATAATGCGACGGTTCAGAATGTCCCTGTCATTGAAGGCATGAGGCATGGCAGTCGAGCTCACCTTGTTGTCTCTGGCCAACTTGGGAACATCTGGACAGCATTCACCAAGCAGTGTCACTGTCCTCCAATTTCCGTTGTCGCTGTTCCCCAAACATCATCAGACCCCTCTAAGCTTCATTTGAAATCCTTTGACCTTCAAGTCAACCGCGTCAAGGACAGCAATGGAGATACCGTCAAGAATCCTACCAAGGAACAGCTTGCTGCAACCACTCTCGATTACCGCTGCACTACTAGTGGTACACAGCTTCCGCCTGCTAAGCATTTCTCCTGGAACTGGGTTGAGCCAACCAGCGTTAATTCCGAGAGCGGTGTTGTCGCCATCAAGAGAGAAGTCTTCGGCCAGTATTTACTTGATGCAATCATTCCTAAGATCAAGAAATACTGTATCACCACGGACCCCGTCGTGGGACATCGAAACAAGTTGGGCAGGGGGAAACTATGGGCAGACTGGTCTCTACCCACGATCAACGACCAGACCCCCAAGTCTCTTATTCGCCGCGGGAGTACGAATATACTTGTTATTAACTACTTTGCCATCGACGACCCAGACACCAGCTCAACACGAGGTTCGATATACGGCTCAGAATATTGCCGCTTGGATGTCGTGCCTGGCTATGAATGTAATGTCGGGCTTACCGGCAACAGTCTGAAGATTTTCCAACGAGTTGCTGTCAATGTCAGGTTCAAATGCGATGTTGATGCCGTTCTCTCGAACCAAGTCTCCAATTTCGATGAGCAATGTATGGTATACAACGAGGTCGCTATCGATGACTATGAGCTATCGGTTGGACAGACAGGCTGTCTTCAAATCACTCACACCAAAAGCTCGCCGGAGTCCTACCCTAACAAATTCGAGAACATAAGCGATTTATTCCAGACTGACGATTTGTTGGAGAAAATCAGGAGTTGTTTCACAGCACCGGCACCCATCGACTTCACTTCCGTCAATGCCGCAGCGCTGCAGAACTTTGTCTTTCCTGGAGGAAAGGTCTTTACCTACAAGAATGTCAGAGCCGCACCAAGTGGCGATCTCCTCTGCAGCCTGACATATGTGGACCCCGACGAAGCCATCACTTCCCCAGCGATGCTCAAGGTATGCCCAGAAGACTCACGATCCAAAGTAGTCTATGCTAATCCACTCTGTAGATCCCAGCGGCGAAAGCAGAGGATGATTCCAAGTCTGCCCCCGTCGCCGTACCCGCCCCAGTTCCGGCTACTCCAGCCTCCCTGACTTTTACAACGGAGATGATGCAGAATTACGTCCCCGGCGAGATTGTCAATCCTACTGGCAAGTTTGAGGCCTTACAGACGCAAGATGGCCACTCAATTCTTTTCAATCTAAGCTCTGCAAATGTGTTCCAGGCTATTGTTGAGCATAGCGGAGCCAGCTCAACAGGATGGCGTATAGTAGACCTCTCATCTAGCACCCTCAGTTCTGCCTTTGCCAGCGATAAGAGTGCAGTTGTCAAAACATTCGACGCCAACCAAAGCGCTGTGGACGGTACTATTAGCCTGGCAATGGTTGTTACTTCTGGGGGTACAGATCACCTGCTCTTGTCTCTGTACAATCACAACTCAACAGCTGCATGGACTCCCGCACCAACTCTGTCCTGGAAAACGATTCCATTTGATGCTTCATCGACATCTAGCACTGCGATAGGCATAGCAGGTGTCATGTTCGCTGAGTCAGATGCCACTCACAAGCAGCACATCATTGTTGACATCGACCGCTCAACCTCCGACAAAATCAAGCAGATCTCTCGATTCTACGTCAACCCACTAGCAACCGACAAACACTGGACTCCGCATGATGTCCCGGTAGACATCCAAGACGGCAACTACCAAAGCTGCGTTGGCAGGTTCCAGAATGAACTCGTTGACGGAGTCTTTACCTGCGGTGTATCTGGAACCTCGGGCCAACTTGTCTATGTCCCCATTAGCAACGCCTTTGGATCTGGCCCGCCTGCGTCTCGCACCCTCAGCCTACCCGGAAACGTCACTGCGTCGGCGATAGCAACGGCAAGGGCGTACAATAACTCGACAGACTTGTATGCCATTGGGGGCCAGACTCTGTTCTGGTTCCCTGCAAACAGTCAGGCAGGACAATCAGTTGCTACGACAATCTTCAGCAACAGTATATTCCAGGGTACGACTGAGCTATCAGCCATGACACACGGCGGTGTTACGACTATTTGGGGCAAGAATGGCAGTGATCAGATTTACTACAGCTCATGTCCCAACACACAGCTTGGCACGGCAGCATCATGGAGCACACCTCTCCCGCTGATGAACGGCATAGAGAACATGTCGGCCTTTGTGAACCGCACGGGCTACAGCAACACCATCTTCGCTTCTGGAGGAACCTCACTTTGGCGATTAGTGCAGGCTACAGAGACAACTGCCAAGCTCTGGCGACAGGAGTCCCTTGTTATTGAGGGGCCGCCAAAGACCAAGGCTATCGCATTCAACTCGTACACCACCACCATCCAACTGGCAGACGACAAGAAGATGCCTGCAGGCGATGTCTCTGTCTCTGTCACAGCACCTTCTAGAACTCCAGTTTACATCAATGGCTTGTACTACGTCCTGAGTTCAACTCCCATCACCGTCTCCTCGGACAAGACTGGTACTTTGACGGTAGTTGAGAACACGCACAACACTCTCAACGGAACATCCATCACTGTTACATGTGGCGGCCATTCAACAGTCATAGATCCATCACATAAGCATTTCCAAAAGATCACCTCGCTCGACACACCCACTGCCTTGGGAGCAGCCACAATCCCCAAAAATGTCGTTGCTGGAGGTACTTCTGGCACACCAGCTACAGCCCCTCTCATCGACTCATCCACTTCATCCAATGACAAGCAAACTGCTGCAGCTACCTTGGGCAATCTCAACACTGTCTATGGAGCCATCAAAAACCCAAATGCACCTCTGAAGGTCGCCCCCAAGCCTGTTCCTCCCAAACCAATCCCGGAGCATCATCCCAGCTCAGGTCTTTTTGGATCAATTTGCGACACCTTCGAAGATATTGGTCATGCGATTGAGGCTGACGTTGGGGATATTTTCCACGCCCTAAAATCAGTAGGCGAAGCTATCGTTCACATAGTCAAGGAGGCAGCAAGCGATGTGTGGCATTTCGTAACTACGATCGCAGGCAAGGTCTACCATGCAGTACTCAGTACAGTTGATGCAGTTGTCGGCGCTGTCGAATGGGTTTTCAGTGCTATCAAGACAGTGATCCAGGATGTGATCCGCTTCCTCGAGTTTCTCTTGGATTGGGAGGATATTACTCGCACCAAGGAGGTTATCTCTAATATCGCCAAGCGGTTTATGCAGGGCCAAATCGACTTGATTGCAACTGCAAAGCCCTTCTTCGACCAGGAGATGAATAGTCTTGTATCCATGATCAACAAATGGGCTGGTGATACAAGCTGGACCGACACGATCGGTCAGGCTACAACCCAGCCCTTGTCAGCAAACTGTCGCAATCCATCAGCAGGCCAGACATCTGGCTCGCAGATGCTCTCTAATCACTACAAGAACAACGCTTCTTCCCTGACTCTCGCTGAAACCGACACTGCTGATAGTGGGGTTGAAGAACTTGTCAGCAACCTCATGACCGCTCTGGAGAATGAAGGCAAGACACTGACAGCAGCCTACAACAATCTGAAGGCTCTCGCTCACAAAGTCTCGTCTCAGCCTCTGCAAGACTCTCTCAAACAGCTTCTTGCTATTATCGCTGATGTCTTTACCTCTACTGTTGGCAACCTTGGAGATGCTATTCTAGATCTTCTCACGAGTGTCGCCAGTTCCGCCATGCACCTGCTCGACACAAAGTTCCATATCCCAATCATTTCCGATCTCCTGAGTGATCTCGGTATAAGCGAGCCTTCTCTGTTAGATCTCTTCTGCTGGATAGCCGCTGTCGCTTATACAGTCGTGTACAAGATCGAACATGACAGCGCCCCATTCCACGACAACGACGACGTGACTGCCCTTATCAATGCTGATAGCTGGCATACACTCCAAACCATTCTGGGCCAGCCGCCTGCCCAAGAGGAGCTTTCCTACTACTCTCGCGCCGCTTCGTACCTCTGGTCAGCGCCTAAAGAACTCAGTGACTCCACAAAAAAGACTATTTACCTCTGCATGCACAGCATTGGAGGTACCGTCGATCTCCTGAATATATTCGTCATCCCCCTTGAGGCCGATGGTTCTTCGGATAGCAAGGTCAACAGATTTAGTAGTCCCATGTCAATTCTCAACTATTTACATATCGCTTGTAGCGTTGTTGCTGGGTATGCTGTATCGCAGGATCCCATATCAAATGATGTTCTCAAGGCTATGCACTATAGGAACATTGCTGTGAGCGTTGTGGCTGGCCCTGTCCTCAAGAAGTTTTTGAAAGCGGATGGCACCAACAGGGGGTTTCCTGCACTTGACCAACGAGGCATGAGGGCTTTGGTTAAGGTCGTTGTCGGGTATTGGGGATTGTTTGTCACTGCGGGTCATCTCTATGAGCTGAGTCATGAAGCTGCTAGTTCCAGCCGGACAGCAGCTATTATGATGGAGGTCGGTAATATACTGGGTGAAGTAAGGAATGTTGCTTATTGCGAGGCTGTCAATGATCCGGATCGAACTACCAGAGAGATCCCCCTCTTAGTTGTAGCTGGTGTGGGATTGATTGAGACTGGGCTGGAGTTGTCATTACTGGCAACGGTTGACTAATAGTATAGGGTTATCAGATCTTTATGACATGCAAGCAATTGTTTAATGAACACCGATCCTCTAATGCTTCTCATCCCTGAAAATAGTCTCGTGACTGTTCTCTCTCGCAGCCTGAACCCAACCCCGCATAGTCATGTCCAAAAGTCCAACCGCTTCAATCATGCTCTGTCGCTTGACTAGCTCCCGTACTGCGGCAAGTTCTTATTACAGGAGCACCAAGCTTGCGATAGTAAAAGCTAAAGCAGCTGTATGAAAGCCGACTTGTGCACCCTTTACAGCACCATTTCGGATAAGGTCAGAGCCTTCAACGGCGTACTTGTCGCTCTCGAGTGCTGATAACCAACTCCCAGAATTATTCATGAACCTCGCCTCAAAGGCGTGCACCGCGTCTGGTGAGATTGAGGCGCCCGTCTTGTTGATGCTTTCGACGACCCCGTCAGGATTCCATTTATACGAGCCCGCCGGGAGCGAAAGATTCTTATCGAGTTCCCAGCCCAACCGGCCGCTACCGTCACTGGTCATGAAATAGAACCAGAGATCGAGTGCGCGAGCCTCTGGTTCGATGAATGATCCACTGTTTGCGTTCCATGTGATTGTTACAGGCTGAGTGAGATCAAGCTTCTCCGAAGAGTCAGGACCAGTAAACTCGAATGCATAGCTGGCATGGAAGAAGGCGCAGCCAAGAGTGGCGAGTAGGGGGGCGTAGCGCATTGTGTATTGCGAGATGGGCACTGACGAGTACCTAGGTGTCGAGAAAGGGATAGGCCGTAAGTTAATTTGGCGCAGAGTTAGTCAAGTCGAGCTGTTTGTTAATGACACTTCAAGAAAAATACAGTAAAAGATTTGTTTTCTCGGCAAAAGAGATCAGAGGGTAATAAGCGATGGAGAATGCAAGTCTTGTGACCAAGCGTTCATTCCAAGAATAAAAAGGCTCGAGGTATATCTACCCGTAAATGGCAGGTGACGAGCCTTTCTTGTTGGTTGACCCTTGACTGCTGAGAAAGAGTTCCGTTTTGAGCTTTGTCGCTTGCTGTCTGATGCATAAGAGACGCTTGGCATAGAGTCGAGACCGTGACAAATGCCACGTTAGTCGGGCGGTTGAAACCCGGGATGCAAATGGCTGGCATACAGTCGTCGAAATAAAGTTAGCAAGGAGGCAGCCCGAAGGATTGATATAGGCTAAACTTGGTTTGAGGACAAGTGACGATGAGAAAAAGAATACATGCTGTTGGTTGAGAGAAACTGGCTTGGCGTGAGGGGTATTGTGGATGGTCGCTGGGACAGGTTTTGCACGGCTCACGCCAAGATACAATCCGTACACAATATTGTGCATGTCCTAGGGAAATAGAATATGCAGGAATTGCTACACAGATATTAAAGAGAATAACCCAGACTGTATACTTTATCTCCAGATCGTAGTAGCATGCTTATTAACAAGCATTGCCCCCAGTTACCAGTCTGCGAAATAAACAAGATTGAGTTCAAGATCACCGCCTCCGACAGATATTCGTCGAAATCTAAATTACACTGCCTCCTCTTCGGCCTCGTGCGATAAGTGAAATAAGAGTTATAAAGTAGTATATGCTAGTAAAGGCATCACAAAGGTTAGGGTAACCTTCCGACTGCTTCGCAAGAAAAATAAATTAGATAGATAGGATTTGTCTAAGATTAAGCTCTGAAATAAAGGTTATTACTATACAATATGAAGCCAAGCCATTGTGCCTTACTCAGTAATAGTCTCAGTAGTCGTAGGCTCCGGAATTGTAGTTGTGAACGCAGTAACGCCAAACTGAGAGCAAGCCTCATAGTAGGCTGATGGGCTATCGCAGTATGTAGCGTAAGCTGGAACACCAGTCGGAAAGATAGTTGTTGCCGCCTCGCCCTCGGCACGACGCACAATCGGATTTGTAGGGATGATTATAACGTTGCCGCGCTTCTTCACTGTCATAGTCCTGGGAGATCGTCAGCTGATTTTCTACTAATTGATATAGATGTTACCTACACTTGGTAGGAGCTGACTGTGACTATATTCAGGTCCTGGCAGTCCGCAATCCGATCTGTGAACTCAGGCTCGCCATTCATATCGTAGAGGCTTTCTGCACAGCTGTCATCTGGTGGAGCTGTTGTTGTTGACTCGGAGCCCGAGGTCGTGGTGGCTTCGGCGGTAGTGGTCGCATCCGAGCTGGCGATGGAAGTGACTACGTCTGTGCTCTCAGTGACGGCTGTAGAGGATGTTGCTTCGTCGGTGACGGAGGTCTCAATATAGGATGACTCGGTCGACCCGATAGTGGTCGACACAAGCTCAGTGGAAGAGCTGGTGGGTTTACAAGGTCCAGCAAGGGCAGTGACCGCGAGTGCGGCAAGAACGAGAGTGTTGCGCATCATTTCGATTGTAATGACCGGTGTTGATACTCGAGATAAAAAAGAGTGTATATGCCCCAAGTTCACAGCAAGAGAAAACAATACTAAAAGTCTAGAGTTTACAATCGAGGAAAACAAGGAGATAAATACATAAAAGCAGGCCGCACTACTCCGCGGCTTTATCACGCATATTGTAACCGAGCTTTTCTTTTTTAGATGCCCTCGGCTGCAATGGAAACCTCTAGTCAGGGGCAGCTGAAAGACTATTGAATTGCTAGACCTGTCTTGGTGTTTTTGCTCAAACTAATTCGACACTATCGAGACGCTACAAGATTAGAGCCAACAAATAAGCCGACCCCCTGTTATTTTCTCTGGCGCGGAAAGCTCGAGGTACCCGGCTGCTAACAGTATGGACCCAAAACATGGGCTCGTCAAGATAAGCGTCATGTACTTAGTAGATGCCCACATTTCCGTTCTGACAACGCGCTCAGGGACAGCACTTCATAACAACCAACACATTGAAAGAGTGGTACGATGTTGATTCGCAAAGTCACCGAGATAACCAACTAATCTGCGTATACCGGAGGATCTCCCCAAAGTCCTGCAAGACTAATGCAGCAAGGCTCCTCAGTGCCATTCTAGGTCACAACTAAGTCGTGATCGTTGTCGGGCTTCTTGGTACTGATGACGGGAGCCCCCGCTGCTAGCAGAATGCGCCAAAAGATGAGACATTATGATCCAGCGCCGCTCGACGCCTCTCAACGCCTCTTAGCAAGTCCTAGTAACCCAAAAACGTGAATATTGCGGGAATAGAGGGAAGCTTGCATTAGCTCTGAACTAGACTTGATAAATTCTACGAGGTCTAATTACAAGTTTTGTAACGTGTATCGTAAGTCGTTTGTATCTGCCGAGTTGGGTGTTCTATTTAATTTTATACTGAAAATACTTTATTCTATATCTTATCCTATTTAACAATCGACTCTAAACTAAACGGCGCAGGAACTTCATTCACTCGGATTAGTAAAGTCCTTCAATATTCAGGTCGAGGGCAACATACCTCCAAGCGGTTTAAACCAGATTCATTTTCGTTTTCATCACTATTGGATGGATTAAGAAGAATTCGCGCTAGGTCTCGTTTGGAGGTTTGTGCCTCTATAATTCTCTGGTAACGCTTCTAGTTTAGCGTTGTATTGTCGGTGGTTTCTACAATCTCACCTCTTCGAAGGAGTTCTGCACAAACATCCTCAATGTAGTCACTTCTTGGGTCTGTCCAATCCGGTGAATTCGTGCCAGCGCCTGGTCTTCCAGTGTCGGATTCCTATTCCGTAGTGAGTCATCAAATCAGCGCAAAAGGCTACTAACATACCAGCTTGGCTCCATCAAATAAGCTCGAGAAGCTTCCGTCAATGTTAGTCTGTTGACAGGAACGTCAGTGTATCAACTTTAGAAGAGAGAAACATCAATGGCTAACCCAACTGCACCACACGTCAAGGTTAAAAGTAGAACCCTAATATGAGGGTCATTGCGGAACCTATCGATAACGCTGTGCCTTTCCTTCTGCATAATAGTGCCGTCGAATCTCAGACATGGAATATGCTCACGATCAAGACTGGCCTGGATGACATTAAGTGTAGTCCTCCAAGAAGAGAAAACAACGCTGAAAAAAGATCAGTCATCCCCGGTTATTGTTGAATTCCAAGTGACGTACCATTTAGTTTGTGGAGACTGCTTTCTAAGATCGCACAACAACATTGCCACCTTGGAGGGTATTTCGTGAGAATGGGTTGGTATGCCCACCGACAAATCTGAGAACGGGATGTCTGTTGTGACCGTAGCGATGCAACATACTGGCTTATGAGGGCAAAATCTCTCTCGATTAGTCTCGCTTTGAGAGCAGACTGGACATAGGAATGCAAGACAACGAGAGAACCAGGGCTTCCCTCCTTGCACTCCCTCGTCGACAAGACTTTCCATTTCGTCGAGGCGAAGACCGCATAATTGACACTGAATAACGCCTTCTTCGCGTCTCAGGTTGAACGCCCTTTGTACTTCTGATTGCCAATCATTAGCTGCTTCGTGGAAGGATGGCTTCTCGTGTCGCAAATGATATTGAAGACCGAGGTTGCATATCATGCGCATGGCCTCAATCTTCTGTAGAATGTTGATGAAGAAATTTGGCTGCAGGGACTTTAAAGATGCGGGGACTGAGTCGTTGAGCTGGGAAAGTACTTGTAATCTGACATCTTCATACAGTTGTCGCTCGGCTGTTGTAAATTCACTTGGAGCTGTAGATATGAATA
>NC_031681.1:3174362-3246334 GCF_000149555.1 Fusarium verticillioides 7600
AGAATTTGAATAAAGCCGTGAGGTCAGATAGCCTATTTGTATGGGTGTCCTGTTACCAGCCCACCTGGACACAGAATCAAGACTGCATATGGCGCGAGAGAGTTGCGAGTTGATGTTTTCGAATGTAGTGAGCTTGTTTCCGGGTCAGATATCTTCCTGCAAAGATGGGTGTAAGAGTTAGATATACCTTCATCGAGGATGACCCTTTTCCATTTTGTTCTGAAAATGATGGATTGATCTGTGTCTTTGGCCTTCTTCCATTCTGTCATTACTGTGTGGTATGTTGTTAAGACGATTGCTATTTGATCTAGGTCTGAAGCCACTCGTAAGCGAGACTGGTTATGGTGGCAACGCCATGGTAGACTATTTGGAAAGCAATGTCTGCAGTCGTGTTAGGGTAATCGTCATCCACCTTAGCTCGTGACATACCTCTGAAGTTGTTCTTCCCAGGAACCCATCACTATATAGTTATTCAGTGCTAATTCCACAAGTTTACGTGTTGCATGGCTTGAACTCACATGGCGCAGGAACAATGATCAGAGTTTTGCCTGAAGAGACCTCAACATCTACACCAGGAAGTGAAGAAGGTTCAATGTCCTCCGCACGGACATCGCATGCTACTAGTGCGATCATGCTGAGTGTTTTACCCAGACCCATTGGGTCAGCGACAATTCCTCCATAAAACTGAGGTGGTTGCTCAACTTGAACGGCGCCCGAAACTGTGTTGTAGAAACTTGAGGCGGTTGTTAATATGCTCATATAGGAGTCTAATGGCTTAACTTACTATGACTCATGGCCATTATCCCTTACTTCCCATATGTCGGTTCGACACCCATCCCATGCCCAGCCATACTCTCTTTGAAGTAGAAATGTCAAGGCTTGCTTTTGATGGCTATATAGTATGAGGTTAATGAGGTTATAGCGCTGTTATTTGGCCACTTACGGTTTCAACGGTGTTCTGATGGATCTCGGTTGCGCCGCCTCTGCAAGGTCTTGGTGCGAAAATATGATGTCAAGTAGCTCCGAATGATCGTTGATATCAATCGTACTGGCCAGTGGTGCAGTTGGATTACCCAAGTCGAATGTATGCTTGACATCACTCGGATGAACCGATAACCTGTGGGGGTTATGGTATCGCACATTTCGCTTACAGTTTACCGGATCTTGTAGATAGAGGTCGTATTCTTCGAAGAAGGAGCCGACATCCTGGGATAGATCTGGAGGTCCATAAATAATAACGTCTAAAGTACATTGTGTCGAATAGCCTGGAATATGCTTTCCAGAGATTTGCGGTCCTGACTTGGAAGGACTATCCAAAGTTGAACAATTGATTTCGAGCACAAGCTCACTCTGAATGAATAGAGCATGTGTTAAGTAGGTGAATTCATGGCTGACCTTCCCTTCTATTGAAGTGTCGTCAGAGCCAATGAATTTCTCAGCATCCAAGAGCTTAACGCTATCGGAAAGAGAGTAGTTAACCGAAGGCCGACATCTGGCAGATAGACCTTTGATCTGCCGTTGATTTAGTGCAGGAAGGATTATTATATTGTGAGACAAACCATGCCAAAGCAAACCAGTTCTGGCTCGGGAGGACACTGGGGATTCCTAGTTGCCTCGAGACCAAGGGAGGGTTCTATGAAGGCCTGGTAGTTTTGCTGATTCGTCCAGACACCTTCCTGGCGGCTGTCATGATATTGTTGCAGGATCCCAGGCATTGGGTCGCTTGGAAAGATGCAAGCTGGCGTGGCAAAGCCCGCTGGGGCAATGTACGGCAGCTGAGTATCGTATTCATAACCTCTGTAGATGTTGTGAGGGTTGCCGCTAGTGTAGGAAGCCAGAAGAGGGGTATAACGGAAATCATAGGGCACGAATTGTGGCTGCCCAATACATGTTCCAGAGTCCAAGGCGGGTAAACTTCTATCGAACTCCCGGAACTCACGATAGCTGTTAAAAGGGTTAGCCTCCCGCTGCTGGATGGCAGGATTATTTGGCTGTGTTGCAATAGTATCGGTCAAATATTCATTGTAGGGCCTTTTGGATGTTGACGGCCCTTGCTGTGGGAAATCGGCCATTTCTAGAGTCTCGAGAAATAGAATGCCAATAAACCAAGGGTTGAATGCGGAGGCTACAATGTTGATTCTGGAAGTTTTATCGTGACCATGGGGCTGTTGCATATTGCTGCCTTATGCGAATCAATTAGCCGCTGGGCTCTGGCCAGTCTGCCTTGCGGGCTCGTGCAGTTGGCACTGCCATGTTGGCTATTGAGCGGCCTTGGCCTGGCCACCATCCAGAACCAATCGATTAACGCCACGTAGAGCGTAATTGTCATTTTCAACCCCAAAAATACTCAAGGGACAAGGTCAGTCAGCGGCACAGCCCCTACACGGCCTCATAACAGTTCTCACTTGACGGTGGCTTGTGAGTGTGAATGCCATTCCTCAAAACGTATTTGCTACTATCAAGGTTCCTGTACTCTCGATTCTAGTAATATCAATCGTTAGATATTTGTTTTTTAATATACCTAATAATCTGTTCAAACCTCGTTCACTGTTCTATCAAACCGCTAGACCCGAACATGCCGCTTGCTCCTGCGATTAATTTGGATGCCCGACGCACTATTGAAAAGGCATTCAAAGATCTAGAAAGGACAGTATCAGTCAGCGATCGCATAACCCTCCAGGATACAACTCTTGACGATGTACGGAAAGCAGCGCATCTGGTCGAAGATGAACTTGCGGCTCGCCAATCACTTCGCAATATGAGACGACTTGAGCCTCTTTTCAAGGGTTTGGAGTACTACTCGAAAACCATTGAGGTCTTATGCAACGGAACTCCATATATGCCGTGGATATGGGCCCCAATCAAGCTTGTCCTCAAGGTAAGCTTTGTGGTTGTGTATGTCAAGATGTTAATAACTTGTTAGATCTCCTCCGACTACGTCGAGGCCTTTGAGAAAATTATCAAGGTCTATGGTCAAATTGCCGAACCATTAAAAAGGTTTCAGAAGCTCAACCACGCATTCTATAGCGATAAAGATGTGCAGCAGACTCTCGCAGGGTTTTATTCCGATATTCTTGAATTTCATAAAGAAGCATATAAGTTTCTTCACCGTGGTTGTGAGTTTTCTATTAGAACGAATAGCGAATCAAACCACTAGCTAACTTCGTGAGCCTGGCGACTACTATTTCTTACGTCGTGGGGGCGGTTCCAACGGCGTTTCGAAGGTATTATTCAAGACTTGAAAGCTAATGAAAAGCTAGTTGACAAGATGGCTGCTGCAACTAACATTGCCGAATCAAAAGAGTGGAGGAATAAATTTATGCAAAAGATGGAAACCTTGAGACAAGAACAAATGGACAGAATGGCTAAGGAAGAAACCGAAGAGGTCACAAGACAATACCTAGCAATCACCAGTTATCTCAAGGTGGATGAATCTATAAACGCCAAAATCTTCGATGCCATTGCTACGGAGGCAGTTGAAAGTGTCGGGACGAGCAGCTGGATCTTGAACCAGTCTGAGATACAAGGTTGGTTAAGATGTCACCCCTCTTCCACGTTCATCCTGCTTCACGGGCGTCCAGGAAGTGGGAAGAGTGTGCTGGCCACGCAGATTGTCCAGTTCCTCCAGGCATCTCAACAATCATTAGCCATGTCACATTTCTGCACATATGCTTACGAAGAGTCCATGGATTATGACAAGCTATTGAAGAGTCTTCTTCTGCAGCTCATTCGTTCCGACAAAGACCTCATCGATTATGTGTATGATATGTTACTGCGCAAAAGCAAAGTCCCCGGCTCTAAAATCATCGAAGCACTGATTTTAGATTCAGTACGTGCCTCATCACTTGATCCGTCACGCACTAGATACATCCACATCGTCATAGATGGACTGGACGAATGCGATCAAGCAACACAGTCTAAAGTCACCAAGCTCATGAAGCGGATGGTATCTGCCGCTTTTTCATCCGGTTCGACTATTTGCAAAGTACTGCTCTCCAGTCACTCTTCTCCTGCTATCACGAAAACGGCAAAGCAATCGCAAACAGTGTGCCTTTCTAATGAAAACAAGCACCTCGAAAAGGCTATCGAAGCGTATGCATCACACAGGCTTTCTCTCATCGAACTGGAGCTTTCTCAACTACAAGTGACTCCTGACGATATCTCTGACCTGAGTTGTCGTATCGCGAAAAGGGCAGAAGGTAATCCCTGGCCCTGGTATGTTCTTGGAGCCTAGACTGACGTCTCTTAGGGATGTTTCTCTGGGCCCGACTCGTATTGGATTACTTGGCAAACAACATGTTTTTGCAGCGAGAGGAGGTTTTGTCAGCCCCTGAAGCCTTACCTCGAGCACTACAGCAATTGTAAGAATGGTTTTAATGTTCTGGTGATAAGAGACTGACAGATACTATAGTTACGAGAAGATCTTGACACAGGTAACTAGTCATTTTGACGAGCGGTCTCGGGAGCGCATAAAACTGATTCTGGAGTGGATCGCATTTGCGAAGAGACCACTTCGAAAGGCTGAGTTCCGATCTGCATTGGCTTTCAGCTCCGGAAACCCGGATACTAGCGAACTAGCGCCTCAATATTTGTTCGACAGGTGCAGACCATTGATAGAAGAGCGATGCGACTCAACATTCGTTTTTATCCATGTTTCTGTGAGAGAGTAGGTCTTTTGATTGACCTTATCTGGTTATTGATGCTGATATCTGCAGCTACCTGGAGAGCAGTGACAGCATAATGACTATTGATGAGTCTAGCAGCATCAGGTCACATGGGCAAGCAATTGCAGCGTGCCTTGTCTCTGGTTTGCAAATATTCACGCTAAATTATCCTGAACATGAGCGGCAACTCAGGGTTCTTCGTGGCATTCATGCCTTCCACACTTATGCCAGCCAATATTGGGTGCATTATGTGATTGATAACTGCAATACTCCCGAGACAAATTATCGATCCAAGTTCTGGACCTTATGCCGCGAGCTCTGTGACAGGTTCAATCCAGGGTCTGATACCTGTCACAGCGCGGATATTGCGACGCCGGCTTGTCTTGACCCACGACTAGCGGCAGTTTACTTTGTGGACAAATCATTAGGTGTAGTAGTTCAACGAATATTGGAAGAAGAGCGGAACCAATATCTGGAAGAACCATCGTCGGCAGATTGTACGTGCATCTAAGGAGGCTGAGATAATATTTGCTAATATCGCTATAGACTCGGTTAGTGACTTAGTTGAAGTGACAAGCCTCAAGTCACTACTGAATAATTACCAACGAACCATACAACAGTTGTTATCGTTGCCAGTTTGCGCGGGAGTCAGCTTGCATGATCTCGAAAGATTTAGACAAGAATTTCGAACCTCCGCATTTACTTGTCGTCTGCCTTCGTGTCCGCGCTCAGTAGAGGGGTTCGAGACTCACTCCCTTCTGGCTACCCATGAATCCTCACACCGTAGGATTTTATGTGAAGAGCAGGGGTGCTTCTATCCGCCATTTACAAACATCGAGGCTCTGCAACGACATCGGAGAAAATGTCACGATTTTCAAGCGGTGAACACAAGAAGAAAGGTTATCAGAGAGGTACCGGTACCATCAGCAGGATCGAAAGGTTTCGTAATGACGGCCAAGATTAAATCTCAGTTACCCCCAGCCCTCGTTGCGTATTTTGAAAATGAAGAAGCGATAAATCGACAAGTACCTCGGAACTCCATGCACCAAGGCGCATTGAACAATCTACGGCATCAAAACAGGAAAAGATTGTTGGACTCAATGCTCCCGGAGCAGCGAGATATAGTCTCAGCTCTACCGCCAGATAAACTTGCCGAAGTCATGCGGCGCTGGGCTGCTAAGACGGCCGAGAAGGGCCAGGTACTGGCAAATTCGGACGTTAATGGTATTGCCGAGTCGAAGGAAACCATTTTGCCACAGTCTCAGATATCTCTTCCTACGACTCTTGCTGAGCTCCGAGAATTATACCCAGGGCATCTATCCGAGCAGGATGCAGGCCACGTCTATCCAGATGTATCAAAGAGCTATTTCAGAATAGATACTAGCAAGTCCGGAGGTCAGATCTATTAGAGAACTATTTCCAAGAACAGATACTAGCAAAGTCCTGAGGGCAGTAATATTACCATTCTACCTAATTCACATAGATAACTACTACCTTTAAACTCAGCTTTAGGCTAGAAAGATAAGAAACACAAAAAGTTCGGGTTCAAGGCCTGACTCCCCCTCAACACTATAATCTAATCGCCGTGCAGATGCTTATCCCTGGAGCCGTATCATAGCCGCACTGAACAATGGCGTTTATGGCAAGCATGATTTCATGTCAGACCGACACTCGACAGAAATATGGCAATTGACATAAGGCTATTATCGATATCCACGCCTATATGTTACAAGGCAACGGGGCTCTCGGATCCCATTACTTCGTGTGTAACAGGTAGGCGTCTCGGGCATTTGAACGACGTACGGTCTCGGAAAATTCTACCAAGCCAGCAATTCCGACGGCTAGTTCCTCGTATTCCATGACGAGTGAGTAGCGGAGAATGCATCTATCGGGCATTATACAACAAGGATTACTTTAGATCACCTCCACATTCAATCATAATGCACGCCGGCTCGCCATGGCACGGATCAATTGATTAAACTTGTCGATTTCCGACATGAAAAAGCCGTCAGCTATTTTCCAGTTTTGACATATTCCAGCTGCATTAGCCTCGTGAATCAAGCCTGTTAGTTGACATTGAACAAGGACTGCTGTTGATCTTGTCTTATATAGTCTTGCATCATATTGGATCATTGCGCATGAATACATCTTGTGATAATGATTCACGTTCTACCCCCAATTTCCTTGGGGACAAGGGGGTTTGCCGGGTATTATTTAAGTGCTAGACTCCTCTTCACTACCACGTAAAACATAACCAACACAAACTGATCATGCATGACTCTCAATCTACAATGCATATCTTCTTCTTCTATGTTCTTCTTGCCCTTGCCACAAGCTAAAGTCAAATCCAGACTAGGAAATACTCTCAAAGTAAGAGTCGCGGGTGGTTCGAGCTTTGAGATCGATGGAAAGGGGGTAGACGAGGTTGAGACCACGTCAGGACAAACATATACTATCACACTGGCTTAATATCCATCAATACACAAGGTAGTTCTATCTAAGAGAGACTTCTTGCCACCTGAAGTCAGGCTTTTCCAGCATCTCCCCGTTCATAACCCCATACACATAGCCACCTCCAACCAGCTCATATGAATCATGATGGGTTACACTCCGCCGTAGTACAAGAGGTAGACCGCATCCCTTGATAATGCAAATAGGGTCCCCAGGACGGGTGAACTTTGGCAACAGAGCAAAGAGACCCTTCTTGGTTTTATAAAAGCCCAATCCCCTTACCTTGTGTATTCGAAAGCATAGCTCCCATAAAGTGGATCTTTCATCTTGGAATCCAGAAATGATCCTCCCCATTATGGTCTCTTCCTCGGTGGCCTCTGTTTCCTCCGCATCTTCTCCCGTCGTTTTGTTCTCAGCATCTTTGGAGAAGGCGACGGAAGGCAAGGACAATCCCATACGCAACAAGGCCTTGAATTCTTTGTCATCGGGGCTCATGGTGTCTTGTTCGTTGTAATCCAGCATTACCTTCAGAGCCGCTTCGCGAACAGGATCAGAAGTTAGAGGATGAAGTGGATCTAAGTCACCGACTGACGATTCAGGCCCGGTGAAGAAGTTGAACGCTTCTTGAATCCAGAGAGCCAGTGCAACCAAGTTGAAAGGATCAGAAGCCCCATTGGGCGACATGTCTGTAATATCGTCGATATGGAAACCTTGGACAAAACACTGATCATTATCATCTTTACTGAAGCATATAGACCACGTGTCTGCTGGCCCCCCTGCCGCATGCCCTGGAGTACATACCGGACGCCCCATCCAGACATGCTTCATCGGTTTTGGTGCAGAAAGATCTCGTATCCAAGAAGGGTATTCTTCGGCACGACCAGGTAGACCAGCGCAAAGCAGGAGCGATCCTCCTGCATGGGTCTGCAATGCATATTTCCAGAATCGCATTGTTATGTCCCTCATCGGGCAAGTATAATCAGGCCGAAGACTGAGTGCTTTCTCTTTGTCGTGCTCAACCACCATGCCGAGAATACCAAAATAGCGGTCTCGCGGCACACTGCAGCCGTGGGAGGAAAAGAGCACCATGCTTACTGACAAACTTACTTGATTCATCTCGAGTCCATTAAGGAGCGCTTGGGCAATGTCGTTAAACTCACGGCCATGTGACGTGTTGAGATCGATGAGTCGAGTTGAACGAACGAGACACATGGAGTTGTATGATGTGAAAAGGCTTACTAGGTCCTCGTTGGTGAACTTTACAGGGTCCCATGGCCATTTGACTCCTTTGAACCATAAAGTGCCTACCCAGAGCCGCCCCCAAGGTATGTGTCGACGCCCTACGATCATGAGTACATGACGTCCAAGGACAAACTCTTGCACGACCCAAAGACGGTGAAACCATGGCGCGGAGATGAATTCAAGATACCTCGCAGGCCATTCGCCTCCTTTAACATCTTCAATAGCATCTGCCTCCTCATCTGTCGGGTATGGGATATCCAAGAGCTTTGCGGCTGACTCTCCGGAGAGCATAAGGGAGTCCCCCTGACCCAACACAAGTCCGCGACGGATGTTTCGTTTCCAATAGCGCTCCATGGCGTCTAGTATAATGGTGGAGTTCTCTGTTTCTTCGCCAATATGGCACAGAACCTTTATGGCAGAGCTGTAAATGATGCCCATGAGAGACACTTGGACTTCTTTCTCAGCCATATCTGACTGATTGATGCAAAGGCCATCAGCCCAGTAAATATGGGACTTTTCCTCGTCGCGAAGCCGCCGTAGAATAGAAGCGAGTGATGCTGTTATGGGGATGGATCCCTGGGGGGGTGAAGAAGGTGTCTGTGAAGGTTGACTCGCCCCAAACATAGGAGATCGCGTCAAAGCAAACGTATTTTCTGGGTCTAACAGATCTACTTGAGCTGCAGTGCCTGATTTTTGTCGTGGAGGAAGCTCTTCCAAGCTTTTGGCAATGAGCTCGCCATTTAACTGATCCCCTTCTTGGCCGGCGTTGAGGCGTAGCAGCCTTATCTGCCCAGCGCTGAGTGGTATGTACTGGTAAGGCAAGTTACCAAACTCAGACCCTGCGTTCTTTGGGCGCAGAACTAAGGGAGTTTCGCTCATTTTAACAACAAAAGAGAACGAAACTTGGTGGTTTTTTGGCCTTGAGATCTCCAATACTAGCGCTGACTGGCGATAGCGACCCCGCGGACCAAGGATCCTGTGGGACCAGCGATAGCCAATAACAATTACCTCTCATGATTCAAGCGAATTGAGCCTCAAACGCAATCATGATTGCACACTCACGGACCCGGCTCGCGTATTGTGGCAACCCTGAGTGAGAAAAGTCCCAGTGTCATAGATTGCACGCACTTGTATAAATTGGATGTAGCTGCACAACCAAGAGAAGAGGGAGCTGGGGGGAGCATTGACTTAGTACGGAGTAATGGCAAAGGCAATAGATACAGTCCTGCTGACTAGGCTATGGTGAGGTATTAGAACAGACGCCTGTAGATCGAGAGCCAATCACGATACGAGTGTACGCCTCAACAGCTTTGATTGTTTACTCGCCTGCTTCTGCTACCCTAATTCATTACATCGTACGTTTAAAAGACCGGGTCAACTAACAAATAAGCAAGACTGTATCACATGCCGTGAACGGATAAGGTCAATCTGTGCATCACAGAGAATAGTATTAACTAATAGCCTATATATACAAAGAAGAAACAACAGAAGATAGTACCAGCTATATGTCATGTTCTACACAACTTTGGTGTACTTCTCCCCACTCAGACTCAAAACTTAGCAAGAGGCACCAGAGGGAATACCCTTGCACTTGGTAGAGGTCTTTCCACCAGTGACCTTGTTGTTGGTCCAGGTCCAGTTCTTGCAGTTGGCGCAAAGGATGTAGACATCAGTTCCGCTAGACTTGACAGTTCCGGTGACCTTGTTGATGGTGACATCGGTGATGGGGACACCAGCAGTAGGGGTTCCAGTGGGAGAACCGTTCTCGTAATCCTGCTCAATGACGATACCGTACTTGGCGATGTTGGAGAGAGTGATGGTGTCGTACTTGACGTCAGAAACGGAACCGGTAGCGCCAGAAACGGTCTTGATGCGGACGCCGTTGTCGGAGTTGGAGATGGCAGAGTTGAGGATGCGGACGGTCTTGACGGTGTTGTCAGAGCGTCCACCGACGGATCCGATGGAGAGGCCGTGGCCACCACTGCAGTTACCGCCAGTGAAGGTGATGTTGGTGCCGGAGTTGATGGCGAGGCAATCGTCCTGGTTCTTGACGACAGCTCCGGAGATGTACACGCCGGTAGAGGAGCCAACGTCGAAGGCATCGGTGTTGTGTCCACCAAGAGAATCGCCGAGAGAGTTGTCCATGTGAACGCCATAAACGCCCAGGTTGGTAACGCTGTTGATGCTGAAAGCCTGGACAGGAGTGTTGAGAACGTTCAAGTTCTTGATGTTGGAGTTCTTGAGGGAGTGGGCGCTGAAGAACTTGGGCTTTGTCTTGCCGCCGTTGCTGCCCTTACCGTCCCACCATCTCTTACCCTCGCAGTCGATGGAGTGTCCAGAAGCGCCCTCGATCAGAAGGTTGTTGCCGGTGAAGGAGATGAGAGGGCCCTCCCATTCGGCATAGCCGAAAGTTGTCTTGCCCTGGAAGATGACGTGAGTGCCATCATTGAGCTTGGTCAAGTCGAGAGTGGTCTTGGCAGGAACGGCAATGTTGTTGAGGATGATAGTAGAGCAGCCAGCCTTGTTCTTAATGGCAGTAGCGGCATCGGTGAAAGTGCAGCTGGCACGAGGCTCAAGAGCTGGGGCTGCGAGGACAGAGGCGACCAGGCCGCTGAGAAGGACAGTTGAAGAGAACATGTTTAATGAATGTAATGTTTAAAAGAATGGAAGTTTTGAGAAAGTGTATATACGAATTGAAGTATACTGCTGAATGTAATGCTGACGCCAAGAACAAGATAGACGATGCCAAGAGCGTGCGGCTCTCTTATATACAAAGTGCATTCCCTAACTATATCTGAAGCGCGTATTTGAAGCTTGAATCATGAAGTATGCGCGGATAGATGCCGTTCAGCCGTAACCGTGGCCCGTGTTTACATCTTCATCGGCCCTGCATCTTGATTAGGGATCGCGATGGTTCGGGAATTAGCAGAGTGCTCCACATGGCCCCCAATCTACCGGGGTTAAGATTGAAACACCAACATCGACGCCACAAAAAGTCTAGTCAATTGGTGGACTGCATTTTTCCAGAACAAACCCGTCTGGCTGTCATGTTTCACCATTGAGTCTGGAATCTGAACCATCTCGGATGCCCGGCACATTCCAGCTGTTTCTCAAACGACTTTTCGAATAAGTAAAACTGCTGCACTCGTAAAGTGGGAGATGCAATTCAATTCCTCAATTGCACTAGTCAGTGTAGGTTCCCCCAAAGATTTCGGCAATAAGGCACGTCGGTGATTTTTTTCATTCGTGGGTGTATTTCCCCAGATTATGTGATCGCATAAGCTGGCACTACCTTCTTCATTAGCAACGGAACGACGAACTTTATTCTCTTTAGAATTTAACTTTACTACATTACTGTTGATTTTTACCTCCTGGAGGTCCGGCACTAAATCTAGCATGGATTGATCGTCTTTCCCTCTAGGTCCGATATGTCCATTAGTGTGATTGGGGGCATGGCGCTTTGAATGGGGGAGTAATCGTCTCAAACTTCTCAGAGCCCAAGTGTCTTGTTTCTATTGCTCACTATTTGCAAATAAAGCACTTGCTTATAGCCAAAGTCTCAATATACTAAGTAGTCACCTGAGGCATATGCTTCATACACTCTCGAAACGCCCAGGGTCGCAATTGAGAGTTCGTGAGACTAGGTTGACCAAGATATGGCGGTCTTCTTTGAATGGGTACAAGGACTGTTGCACCCGTTTGAATACATTGGGGAGCTCTTATCAGAGTAGTCACCAACCATGGCCCCAGTCGTTGAAGTGAAGTCAACTTTGGGTTGCTATAGCTGCAGCCTGTGGCAGATATCATAGGTGTCTCCGGGGGCATCTTGCAGCATTTCCTGCACTGTGAAGTATCAACTCAACAACAATGGGATTTTCAGGACCTGAGAAACAGTGAACTTAAGTTGGCCGAATTCGATGGTGATAAGTGCCCGCCGTATAGCCCTATCCTGTTTTCTTTATCCTAGAATGGAGCTGGGCAGGGAGTAAAGGAAAAGGGTAGACCAGAAAAAGGGCATTGGCGTCTAGATTGTATTTGTGAGACGTGTTGTTTAGAGATGTGTGTCGAGATCATGAGACTTGAATGAATAACGGACGCCCAGTCGGGACTTCTAACGGAGCCGCAAATCTCCACGCATCGAGGCTATAGCATATTCCAGTAGTCATTACACCATGGGTCTCGCGTCACAGCTGATTACATAGTAGGAACTTGCACTGGTATCAACTACCGGCTCTAAGTTATTATATAAAGCTAGCTTAAGTAGACAATAGATTCGAAGTTACTATACGTTAAACAAGATCATGGCTCGAAAGACTGGGCTTAGTCCTCCTTACGATTATTCTACCCAGTCTTCTTAAGATTTAGGACCCTCTCGTATTATAATCTCTCGACAGATCCGTTAACTTACACACGCAATCTTCGGCAAAACCACTTATGATCGCTGCTTTGACGTATGAGCCACATGGTAAGATTAATTAAAATAGTAATAAATTGTAGTCTATTGTCGGCCCGATGACTCTTATTAGCCCCTGTCGCGGCTAAATGTTTATAGGTATAGGGAGTTCATAGCCGGCTCAATCGGCCGATGACATATAATCGAGTTAATACCGACATGCAGGTTTTATTTATTAGTAAGGTTTTAAAAAGGTTCCTTATCAATAAATGCAGTTCTTAATTATTAACAGGGGGATACCTAGGGCTATATATTACTTATAATATTAACAGATGAAACAACTTGCCTAAACCCCTGTTCCAAAAACTAGAACTTCAATCAAGTATTGCGTCATAATATCCTGACTTGATATGTTTGAAATTGTCAGGATTATGGCTTTCCTTAATCGCTTGTCAAAATCGCTCGCGTGAATCATTCAGAAACACGTCCGTGCCTGATCATCCGGAATGAGCCGAATGGTACAGGGTAGTTCAACGGTTCGTCCTGGTTCGATACTGAATTTGCCATGATTTCTGGAAAGAGCTGAGGCGACCCAGGAATACAGCAGGGACTGTATAATTTTATACCACGCGCCAATTGCAATAAAATTATCATTAGAGGCCTAAACTAACGGCGATGCTACGATTCTGTCTAGTATCTTCTTTAGTGGCTGAAACACTGGTACTGTCATAAGTGACAAACCATATTGCTGAGGCAGAAGTGTAACGAGTCAAGTCTGTGTTCCTCTTAATGTGGTTGAATGGCTCGGTTGGAATACTCTCCGTGAGGGCAAAGTTTTACTTGCCCAGGAACGCCTTTACTAAATTGACCACTTACAGACTGATGGCGTGACGCACGGCTACTAGAAAGATCCTGGGACGTTCAACCCTCTGATATTGAATGGCGCCAAATAGAGTTTGCATATATAGATCAGACAGAGGGAAAAGAAACCGCCTAAACTAAATAGAGTTAGTAAATAATGCACTGCATAAACATTTTCAGCTACAGTAGTCGCGGCATGTGATCTTCTTGTTAGGAAATAGCGGATTGCTACTATAACTCTAACAGCCAATTATAGTCTCTATTTATTGCTGCAAGTAAGGCCTAGATATGTCTTAGGTAGTAAGAATGAATTTGACCCGGTGCCTTGGCTTTATATTAAAAAGGGTGTCTTCAGAAGCGTGTTTTAAGCAGCTGTTATCTAGAGTTAAACCTTGCCAGGCACCTTGTGGCTTTGTTTCAATCTGTATTCTAGCCTTCTTGGAAAAACAGTACCTTATAAAATAGAAATGTCCTTATTGCTATAGCTATATCTAGTAAAGAAGAAACCTAGAGGGCTATACCCCCGTGATGATTTCCCATAATAGAGAAGTCATTCTGCGTAATGACATATTAGGAAGCTGTTGAAAAAAGTTAAGATCATTGTAAATCCTCCCTGACGTGTTTCAGAATTACTAGTCTTAAACGCCCTGTAACTATAATCACTGACTGATATCCGCGCTCGGATCTTACCTTCACCGGGCCTAATATGCTTAGTGCTATAACTAGAGCAAAAATGTATAGTCAGGGATCGTTATGCTATAAGCAGTAGATATTTTATTTATTATCCTCAACGAACACAGCAAAGTAGCCTACTAAACTTTTATTTCTTTATCTCTAGTCAAGCGCTTTAATACTATCAATAATGTCCTACTACGACTTTCAAAATTACTCTTGGCCCCAAAGTCCACAAACATTCAGCAGCTTGTCTTGCCAATTCCCAGGATTGGAAGATGATCAAGTTGTAAGAAGTGCCTTTGAGTCCTTGGGTAGCTTTATTTTTAACCTTCCGCCTTTTACCATATGTGACGCCATGAGGGAGGATTCAGAAACCTTTCCAGAACTATTATTTAAACTTTAAATTTAATATATATTAAAAACTTAATACTTTAAACTATTACTTTAAATTATTATAGATTTTATTTTTAAATCCTTTTTTTAATAGCTTTTTTTTTTATTTAATAAGGCCAGTTATACAGATAAGGTTATTACTAAACGCACAACCGGTTATGCGGGTATGACTCGCCTGCCTACTAGTCTAGATGACTAAGAGTTTTAGAGATTATTTAGCATAGCGATGTCGATATCGTTTCTTACGGACTGTGAGCTCTCGTACGAAGAGGAACGGAAACCCAACACGATGGATCTATGGGACAACTTCTTATCAGATATTGACCTATCTTCTACCTTCCGCACCTTTGCCGATGTCTGGGGGGGAATGCACGCTTATAAGAGAGGCGGTTTTGTGACCTGACCGAGACATGGCGGAACCCTCAAAACCGTGCGAGGGTATGCTACGTCTGTTGGGGTCTTGTGCAGGATGTATACTAAATTTCTTGGTATTCTGTTAGCTTATCCAATGACCTCTCGCCTTTGAAGTCTATATACACTCTCGTAGACACGTTTCACGCCCTCAACACTGCATCTTCCAACAAGAAATAAGATCCACCCCCTCTTGATCACACCTTGCGGGATGCAATTCAGCGCTATGACACCCAAAGTCAACTTGATATCTACGATAAATTAGAAGAGGTAAGGCGCACCGATACATAGTTATCATTCTTCGTTATAGGTCTAGACAAAATATAGGTGTACTTCAACTCTGGTGACTGGAAAACCGTTCTCTTCGTCCTCTACAAGATTGACCAGTGCTACGACGATATCTGCAGGCTCAGAGGCACCAACATTAACGATTTTAGCACTCTTGAACAGAAACGATGGATGACCACTAGGAGGGTACAGTGTCTCAAGTATCTTGGGCGGAGATCAGAGTCTAAGGCGCAGATTGAAGAGCTGAAGAAAATTGTAAGCCGGAGGGAGGACCTGTGGTCGATTCGAGATCGACGTAACGAGGAATATCGAAACCTCACAGCGCTCATGGAGTGCCAAGTAGGTAGATTGTCCCCCTCAACGAGAATCAACCGCCGGAGACTATTTCTTTCGTCCCAGAACGCTTCACCAAGCTAAGGTGCCTCAAATTCAAGACTCGACGGTGTCATCAGAGCTTGGGACCGATATAGAAACTGAACAGGCCGGCGGTTTTGCCCAGGAGGCAGGAGATGTCGATGCCACATTTGCTAATACAACGAGAGTGGGAGCCTTAAACAGAAGTCCAAGCTGCCACGACATTGAAGATGAAGACTCGGATAGCCTCTCCCTGCTTAACAAGCCCTGGATGAAGGAAGTTATTGGGCTTCTCAGTTCCTTTAAGACTCCTGTAGAAGAATACTACAACTACCAGACACCCTCATGTTGTATAGGTGGGCTATTCTTGTATCAATCGCTTGTTAATAGCCGACGAATTCCTCAAAGCGCTGGGGGTTATTCAGCCATAATTGACGTAAGGAGTATAATATATAATAACGTTATAAAAATCTATATGAGGTAAAGCCTTAAGGGGTCTTAGAGCTTTACAGCCTTTAATATTATATTAAGAGAGATAAGATAGAGTATGCAAATGGAGGTCATTATCAAGCCAGATGTTTGACTGCAAGTATTTTTATTTACTCTACCTGGGCGAGAGCCCTGAGAAATAAGCACATAACATAGCGCACGACGCCTGGTTAGGACCAAACTAGAATCGTTTGATAGACTTCTTCGGACTATGAGGAAATGAATGATACAGCCAGCTTAGAATGTGTCAGGCTCAGTATAAAACTGTATTTAACTATTTATTCTCCAAGCCCCTCCGGAACTCGTGACATACTTATATTGACTACTATACTATGAGAATGCGACTAGGCAGACTCCTTACTTGAAAAACCGCCGTGCTTCTTTTCCAAGTTCTTAGCGTCCTGAGCAGCAATAATGTCCTCTCCAGTTATAGCAAACTCCACCATGCTTTCAGGGGCTGGGAAAAAGTGGTTGAGGATATAGTAGAAGACGCCAGCAGATATAAAAGAATAGACATAGCCGATATAGAAGCTATTATACATATTTCAGTCAGAATGCATACATAGATAAGACTAAGAGCAGGATGGAATATAAGACTTACAGGTGTTGACCTCCTAGCGAGACACCGGTATGGCCACCGCCCGCTTGGACAATGTTATCGATGAAGCCAGGAAGAGGAGGAGTGCAGCCGATGAAGAAGGCAACCACAGCACGCCAGTTGGTTCCCCATTTCTGCGAGTAGCGGTAGATGCCATGGAAATCGTACATGTCTGGGACCGAGACTTTGCCGCGGCGGAGAATGTAGTAGCTGGAAAAGAATTAGAGTCAGTGGACCTTTACAGAGTTATCATACGCAAAGGTTTAGAAGGACGCACTCTGTCATGAGGATAGAGGTCATGGGACCCAAGAAAATCGTATAGCCGTTGAGGAAGGCGATGAACTTTTGAGCCGATGCCAGGATTTTCCACTGTAGCATTAAGTAAGTCATTTAGTTAACCGAGCTCGGAAATTTGGAGACTGGGATGTCGTAGCAACGAAGGTACAAGTTGCATTTACTTACCGGAACAAAAGCCCAGCTACCAATTACGGCGGCGAGAATCTGACCACGTCGGATGTTGATATACCGGGGAGCAAAAGCCATCAAATCATTGGCGGCACTAATTGAGTTGGCGGAAATGTTGATACCAAGCGTAACGATAATCAGGCCAATGGCGGCGAAGGCAGCTGCAGCACGCCCACCAGAGGAACCAGATTTCATCCACAGGTTAATAATATCGATGGGGTTCCAGAGAACCTCACCATACGCAGATTGGGAAGCAGCTGCGGTGAAAATGCCCAGAAGGCCGACAATGGCTAATGACACTGATTAGCAATTTTAACAGAGTGCAGGAAAAGGAGAATCGTACTGAAGATAAAGGGGATGACGATGGCTTGCACGTTTTGAGCGCTAGGCTTGTTGGCATATCTCGAAAAGTCGGCGATGTTGAGACCGAGCGTGGAGTAGTTACCCAAGACTCCGTTAAGATCTGGATTGTTCAGTTGTTAGAGTATGAAAGAGAGCACTGGAACTGCCTCGCTCACTATTGAAGAAGGCCCATGCCAAAGTGGCACCGTGAATGGTAGTGCCCTTGGAAATCACAGTGCTGTGGCTGATTGTTCCACCGGCCTTGTGCAATGTGTCGCCAAAGACGGCCAGGAACACGATCGGGGCGATGATACTCTTGAAGGCAAAGAAGTATTGAACCTGTGATAATCAGTCTGATGTTCAGCTCTCTCACGGTATATAGAGTAGTACCTTGGTGTACGGGATACACAAGAAGGGAAGCTGAAGGAGGAAGTAGAGCACGAATCCACACATGCCTGCAGTGGTGATACCCTCAGATTCAGGAATGTGATTCGGGATGTTGGCAAAGCTCGGCCAGATGGCGGTCAATAGAACGGTCATGCATTGACCTCCAGTCGTGGTTTGCACACTATAAGACATCTATCAGTCACGCACCTTGCAGTATCAAGAGGACAAAGTGCACTTACCCGAGCCAGACGATGGCAAGGACACAGCGGGACAAAACAACAAAGTAACTGAAGTAGTAGCCGAAGGGCATGCGAGAGAGAACCGGGAAGGGAGTGTGGAGCTGTGAACAGGTTAGTCGATGAGCAGCCGTACTCACAAAGTGAGAGACTCACAATAGCTCCGATTCTTCCATTGACAGTAATGACAATGCCCATGAGAAAGTTACCAAGAACACAGGCTCCAATTGCCATTCGCCAACTCAGTCCGACAGCAATCATTGACGAGGCTACGCCACGAAACATTAGCAATTCGCGCTCTTCCTGTGACTATGAATAACGTAGCAAGCTTACCGACTTCCCAGTTCGACACAGCCCACGCATCTGCCATCCAATAAGCCACGTAAGCACCCCAATTCCAGGTTCGCTTAGAAGGTGGAATCGGGTCGAAATCCGCATTGGAAAAATTCTTCGACTTTGCAAAAGAGCTCGGTTCCTGATCGACTTCGAGGCTAAAGTTGAACCCGAATCGTCGTCGCCTCACCGCGCCGACTTGCCCCGGTTCGGAGTCGGAAGTGACCCCGAAGCCATTTTTAGTGTCGGAGCCGTCTGACTGCATCTTGATTCTGGGCAGCAAAAGCGCAGTACCAAGTGAATCAATATGAGTAAACTGGAAACCGAGCTGTTGGAGACAAATGCCAAGCGCTTTAACGGGAACTAAATGGGGGGAGTCTGGGGGTTGATATCCGAAAACAAACACGCTGTAAAGCTTATCTCCCCCAATCGATAGATCATAAGACCTATTGATAAGCCAGAAGGGATCCAGCTTAGCTCTATCGCCACTTAACTCTAATTCGTGGCTTCCGTCACCGCCTGGCCAGTGAGATCCATGAACGTTATCTTCTGTGATACGCTGAAGTGTGACTAAAACTCGAAGGCCTTACTTGTTCTTATCGTGTCAGAAAAACAACCCTCAGCTCACAAACTATTAAGGCGACCTCATATCGCGTGCCTGCCAACCCGATTCAGCTACACTCTCACTGACAGTGCCCCCAGAGTTGTCAATCTATGATTCCAGATCTCAAATCGACCCCACGGCCTCCGATCTGGCGATATGGAGCCTGCTGTAAGAAGATTTGATTGGTTTGTTTATCTAGCGGCCGGCGGCCATGTCCCTTTCCGTCGGCGATCAGCACCTCTCCCCTTCTGCAGATAGAAATGAGATAACGGGGCCTGGACCCGAGATTTATCGATAAGCATCAAGTTAATGCATTTTTGAAGCTTTTAACACTTATTTGGCCACCCAGTTTCGCAGTCGCAAAGTTAAATACCGCGAAACGGAAGCCCGTGAACCACTGCCACCTGTTATGGAGTACAAATGTGCCGAGCTGCTTCCAGCTCTCACCGTCAAGACTATAGTAGAAGTGTGCTTCCCTCACAAGAGACAGACCGAAAGCTGGGGTCACATCAGCTTCAACACGAAGCCAGATCTCGTGCGCGTCTATGGAGGGACCTGTTGCTGCGACCGTGCCTCTGCTGACAGTCTGCCACTGCTGGTTCATATTAATTTCGTTCACAAACACGACCTTGGTGCCATTTGTATCTTGGTGCACGCCTATATATGCCGATTCGTCGCGGAATATGGCCGCCCCAGCACGATCACCTTGGGTGAGACCGCTGATATTGAGGTGCCAGGTCGCTGCAGATCGTGGGCCTGTAATGCGATGAGTTAGAGTGTTTCGTGCATTAAAGAGGTCCCCAACGACAGAGGCAGTCTTGAGAGTCAAGCCGTCTGACCCGAGTTCGAAGTATTCTGAGTCAGGACTGTGATTCCACTCCCACTCTGGATGCAAGGTTGGTGCGGAAAAGTCATCAAGACGTTCGACACCTGGGACAGTCTTGTTTGTCTGAACCGGAATAGCATATGTCACTCCCCAGCCGCCATTGGCATCGAGTACAATCGATGGCCAGTCATCCTCAGACCAAGTGATGGGGGCCAGAACAGGAACACGGCCGGCAGGATAAGCATCCATGAAGGCGAGGTAATGCCAGTCGCCTTCGGGAGTGTCCACCATGCCGCCCTGGTGAGCATAGCCGGCGTTGGAGAGTGGACCAGAAAGATTATCCCAGAACTCCCGGACCTCGTATTTGCCGAACGGCTCAGTTGAGCGAAGGATGTATTGGCCGCTAGCAACTTTCGTAGGACACACCCAGTAGTAGCCCCGGGTTTTGTACAGATGGGCGCCTTCGAGATACAAATCATCGCCGCTATCGTAAATGGTCTCGGTGCGCACGACGCTCAGCCCATCATCGGAAAGCTGAGTAACGCGGAGCTGTCGGTTGCCCCATGTCACGTACATGGTATCATCATCATCGAAGAAGATTCCATTATCGTAGAAGCACTCGTCAATGGTCCCTTCAAGAGTCCATTCCCAATTGTCATTCTCGCCGTCGTTGTCGGCGGCACCATTCCCTGGAGCCGTGTAGAGGAAGGTCTTGCCAGTGGATTGAATGCAGCCCATCCAGTAGAATTTATCGTGAGACTTGCGATATCTCATTGAGCTCGCCCAAACACCTTTGACATAAGCGCGGTCATTGTCGCCATTGAGTTTGTATTCTTTCCCAAAATCCACAACGTCGGGAACGCTGTGCGTTACTGGCGTCCAATTCACCAAGTCGTAGGATTTCAGGACTGGAGCCCCAGGAGAGAAGGCGAAGGTGGATGTCGAGTAGTAGTAGACAGAGCCGACCCGAAAAACATCTATATCTGGAAGATCCTGAAATAGGACCGGGTTGCTGAACGTTCCCTCTTGCCGTATGTCTAGGGCCATCCGAGCCGATGTCGCGGCACTGGGACCGGACATTAGACCGGCTACCAGCAAAGAAGATATGTACGATCGCATTGGTAGACAGGTTGGTTACAAACGGAGACAAATCCAAGATGAGTGAACCGAGAGAAACGAGGAATAATGTCCTGTTATGTGTAAATGGCTATTATATATGTAGGGGATTTCTCTTGCGGATAAACAAGACTGCCAGTATAATGACATCTATTGTTTCTATTTACCCGGCATAATACCCTAAATGTCCTCACAATTTCTGTGGCCCTTGGAGTCTTGGAAGTGCTTGTCCCACTTCAGGCTTTCCGCGCCAATCATATTACGTTGTGCCTCCCTTCTGGGCCAGGATCAGAGCAGGAATTCCACTGGCACCCCGCAATGCTGGGGTATTGAAATTTCACACCAGTAATGCGTTGCGCAAGTCTTGAAGACATATGAGTACGTGAAGTCAATAAACCCAGTCTCGGTACTCTGTACAGGGTATGATATGCGTCATTTCTATAGCACCTAACGTGGGGGTTATACTTAAAGAGCCATAAAGATGATAGTTAGTTCAGAGATTCCTAGAAGTCGTCACTGTATTTAAAAGTGCCTGATGATATTGATTAACGTATATTGACAGACTATGGAGTCACATCAAGTATCTACCTAAAGGTACTGAATCTGCTAGTTTGAAGACTAAGAACTGATGGTCTCTTGATAGCAGAGCTTATAGCATTGTCTATCTAGACAGTGTCTACTTAGTTCACTCAACGATTTACTATACTCTTAAGCAAACTCTTTCTCAACTGCACTGGTAATACTCTTCTCATCCGCCTCGCCTCGGATCTTCTGTTGCTCGGCGATGGCCTTATCTGCCTCAAAGTAAACGTCAGGCCTTGCGAGCTGAGTAGCAGTTTTGTTGCGGAAGACGAAAATGTCCGGATGCTCAGCGAAAAAGCGGTCAATGTCTTCCAAAGAGCGATTTGCAGTCTCGGGGTAGAACAGGTAGGTGATCGGCACGAAGGCAGCACAGATAACAGCCCAGATCACCCAGAAGCGGTAGCCAAGATTGGCAATGCCTGGAGGCGTAATCTGAGCAACCATGTAGTTCATAATCCTAAACCATTGTGTTAGTAGACATTGTTAGAAGGTACGATGTTGACCTACCAGTTGGATGCCATAGCCAAGCTAGCACCCTTGGCCCGGAAAGCCAAAGCGTTCACCTCTGTAGGATAGAGCCACGGCACGGCCAAGACGCCCATACCGAACGCCGCAAAGAAGGCAAAGAAACCGAAGATGGCGGCGCAACCCCACGAGAATCGGTTGCCCTTGCCGAGTTCGATCTGGGAGGCGGCGATCGAGATGATGGTCCAGCAGAGAGCACAGGCGGCGGCAGACACCATCATGACCTGACGTCTACCGTAACGTTCGATGACAAACCAGGCGAGAAAAGAGAAGACGAGGTAGTCGATCGAGCCAGCAGCAGCTAGAACCCGGGCCATGAATTCGCTGAGGCCGAGGGCGTTGATGAAGACGTATGTCATGTAGTAACTAGTTACGTTGATGCCCGAGATCTAGTACTTCTTGGTTAACCCTCTCCGTACCATTGAATCATGAGTAATGGAGATGGGGAACGATGGAACTAACCTGGTTCATGCATTGCATCCATGCGCCGAGAATCATTCTCCTTACTGCACCTGATGGACCATGCCCGGTGATGAGCTGCCACCATGTACACTCATCACCATGTTCCTTATCCATGATATCCTTGATGATGGCATATTGGGTTCGTACTGAGGGTGAGTCCACAGTAGCACCGTGCCCTTCAAGCGCGGCTAGGACCTCAAGAGCCTCTTCATGTTTCTCCTTGCGCATAAGCAGACGGGGAGAGTCGGGGAGGAAGGGACACATAAGACAGACGAGGGCAGAGAAGACTTGGAATTCAAATTAGCAATGGAGGCTTTATTGTATAAGGACATTTGGAATGGAACTCACAGATCTGAAATGCGAGAGGGAATCTCCAGCTGGCGCTTCCTGGTACGAACGAGAAGCCGAGTGTCAACCAATTAGAGATGGAAAAGCCTGTGATACAGTTGGCCATCTGAATAATTATCAGCTTGCCACGGCTGGCAGTCTTTGCTGTTTCCGACTGCCATACGCCAGCAGTCGCAGTGTTCATGCCAGTTCCGACACCTGAAGCATGTGTATCAGCAATCTCTATTGATAAAGGGACAACATGGGAGTCGAGTTCTTACCTGCTACAACGCGACCAACATACATCTGTGCTGGACCGAAAACAGTAGCCTGAATAATAGCGCCGAGGGCAATGATCAAACTTCCAACAATAAGCGTCTTGGGTCGTCCAAGTTTGTCACCTGTATATAGCGTTGAGAGCGCACCACCAAAACAGCCAAGGTTGTATACAGATGTCATGGTTCCTTGTGCCTCGACAGAAGGATGGCCCACGGTCTCGATGAAATCTTTGGAAACGAGAATGTTACCAAAAACGCCCTGATGAGTTGGTCTTGTTAGCAGAGGTCGTCTTACAGGATTGTCTGCTTGCTTCTCATACTTGATCGTAGCCGTAGAAGACTAGCACAGTTGACGCTGCGAGACTGATCCAAACTGTCAGGCTCTCTCCAGAGCCGCCAAGGTACTTTCGGCCCATGATGTACTCTCAGTCACCAAGGAACGGTGAACTGTGCTTGATTTATGAGGTTGCCGGCAAATGCTAATGGATGGTTTGCAAGATTGGGCCATGTGTTGTAAGATCTACAGTGTGGAAATGGGCCCCATATCGCCTTTTGTACTTGAATGTCAAGAGCCACTTCAATTCACTTAACACAAAACGGACTGCGGGCCTTGATACATGATCAGAATCTTAATTGGCGAATCAAGATCTCACGATGATCGGAAAGCCTGTTTGCGACCTTGACTTCTCCGCATTCTGGCTCCTAGAAATCTGGGGCCGACTGCTGAATTCCGGGGTAACGCTAGCCGAGTCGGCACTCTTATTTTTCCGTTTGTGGACTGGTGCTCAGTGAACAAGCTAGACTTGAGCGAGTAAAATTTGCGGTGGAATTGAGGATCTTTGCGGGGTTCGGTTACAAAAACGCTGGTCCGATACTCAATGTGGAAATTTAAGCGCTGGGTGCAACCCTTTCTCGTATTTCCATCTGCCCGACCTCCAGGTCCTCGAACTAATGATGTCTAGATATGCATGACACGTGAATACCCCGCGGGGTTGGTATCGTGGGGAAGCATGCTTTAGTTAGATTCCGAGTCATATCATGAGCTGCCAACACTCTCTGTGTGGAGGATGGACCGGAGGCGAGACATTTCTCAAAGGTCGCTTAAAGTCAAACACTGACTTGTTCATTCAGTTCACTTGACTACAGTTGAACCCGTTTTTGCATTATCTACACAAGCTTACTTTCAGCCGTCAGTCATTCATCGAGCTTCTTTTACCTTGGACGAAAAATATACATCACGAAAGAACAATGTCACTCACAGTCAAAGGCAAAACCGCTGTTGTCACAGGAGCAGGCTCAGGAATATGCTATCATTTCTCCAAAGTCCTCCTCGAGCGGGGATGCAATGTTGTCATGGCTGACCTTGCTCTTCGGCCTGAGGCGACCGAGTTACTGAAGGCCTTCCCTTCTCAGGCTTTATACCAGCCGACCGATGTCACAAAATGGGATCAACTCGATCACGCATTTGAGGTTGCTAAGAAGGAATTTGGAGGCTATGACATCGTGTGCCCTGGTGCTGGCGTATACGACCCGGTAAGTATTCCTCAAGTCTATTATACCTAGTCTATGTGCGAGCACAAGTCTTGACATTTTCTAGCCCTTTTCAAACTTTTGGCACCCAGCCGGCACAGCGTTATCAAAAGACGTGCACAGCGAAAGTCGTTTCACAAGCCTTGACATCAACTTGACGCACCCGATCTACGCAACCCAAAAGGCCATTGCGCATTTCACAGAGAACAAGAAGCCAGGATCTATAGTGCACATCTCGTCTATCGCAGCACAAGGCCCAGTCTTGTCGGTACCCATGTACTGCGCAGCCAAGGCTGGAATATCCCATTTCGTCCGGTCGCTCGGAGGTCTTGAGACACCTCCCGAAAGCACCGACCTGGCTAGCATCCGTGTGACAGCAGTTGCACCGGGAGTGATCAAAACACCACTGTGGACAGAGCATCCAGAGAAGCTGGCGTGGATCGATGGCGCAAAGGACGAATGGGTAGAGCCTGAGGATGTTGCGTTGGCAATGCTTAGTCTGGTTGAGAAGGATGAATATGTTGGAGGAACGGTTTTGGAAGTTGGAAAAGGTCAGACAAGAGAGGTCCATGTTCTCAATGATGTTGGGCCATCTGGCTCAGGACATACCGTCAGCGGCCTGAAGAAGGGCGTAGATGAGGTTTGGGAGATCCTTTCACAAAAGAGCCATAGCTGAGCTAGGTTATCAATGTCTGTAGAAAATACTGTTGTAGATAATTTGAATCAACCTGGTACTAGTCTCTTCTTCGCATTATTAGAGACGTGTTACACGGAAGCTCAGCATATGCAATGCCATTCCTACTCTCTCACATGGAGAGGATTTAACCTTTCGCTCTTGTCTTGATGATTATGTTTCTTGTATTGGGAGTACTTGCCATGTCTCAGTCGGGAGAGGTGCCGAACACCGAGTTGGTGTCTTCCAGCTCCTTTGTCTACCAACTTCACTCGAAGTTTGTGTGGAACCTTTACCGGGATGGCCAGTCAAGGATTCCCGAGGCCTGAGAGAGCTGAAGAAGGCTAAGCCAGGTTGAAAGAGGAATAGGAACCTTCCCGACTGGTTCCCCTCGTCTTGAGCAAAAGTGGCTCCCCTCCTAGGTTCCGGACGATAATGCGGTATGCATGTAGCTAGACCTAGATTGCGGAGCCGACTGAAATAGCATGGTAACGAGATGTAAGACATGATATCTTGCTGAGGATAAAATCTCCTGATTTGGAAATTTAAGCGTTAGGTCGGCGTTTGTATCATATCATGTATCCCTGGAAATGGCGGTAGTGTGCTAAACCTTGGTTAAGCTCACTAGTTATCTGGAAAGGGTAATTCTGGCGCGGTTCCAAAACAATAATGCAAGGTCAATCAGTGTAAGACCTTCTACAGCACTCATGGAGGCTTTATTATCCTCATCCTTCTCTGGTACTAGCAAGCTCAACGGCAGAGAAGATTGGTTTCCGGCACAAAGAGAAATAATATTGGACAAATCTATTTTCCCGCCTGCAAGATCTTGTTTTCTTGGCTAACGTCTCATATTCTTTGTTCAACTGTTACCCCTGCTCTCATGACAATGGCTGCTGCTGATACCGACGTGCTCATTATTGGCGCTGGCATGTCTGGCATTGGATTCGCCATCCAACTGCAAAATAAGTACAAACATGCCAGTTTCGAAATCTACGAGAAAGGCACCGAAGTTGGAGGAACCTGGGCCGTGAACACGTATCCCGGCTGCGGAGTTGATGTCCCATCCCACTTCTACTCATACTCATTTGGCCTCAACCCGCATTGGACGCGCAAGTTCACCATGCAGCCTGAGATTCTGGCCTACTTCAAAGACGTCTCCCGCCAGCACGACATCGACCCCCACATACGTTTCCAGCACAGCGTCACCAAAGCCGAGTGGCAGTCCGAGTCCAGCACTTGGCTCATTACGATCCACAACCACCGTACTAACAAAATCACCCAGCGGCGAGCCAATATCCTCATCTCAGCTGTCGGTGCCCTCAGCATCCCCAAGAAATGTGAGGTTCCTGGTCATGAGACCTTCGAGGGCAACATCTTCCACTCTGCCACGTGGGACCATAGCTTCGACCACACCGGTAAGAATCTCGTGGTGCTTGGGAACGGTTGCAGCGCCACGCAGTTCGTGCCTGTCATTGCTCAGACTGCCAGAAGCGTCACCCAGTTTGCGCGACAACCGCACTGGTTGCTCGAGCGTCCAAATCCAGAGTATTCGACCCTATTTCGCTTCATGATGCGCTGGGTTCCTGGTGCCATGACGTTACTCCGCACCATCATCTACGCCCAGCTCGAGGCCGAGTGGCTCATGTTCAATACTGCAACGGGCAAAGATGCGCGTCAGAAATTGAGTGATGCATCTAAAAAGTATATTGAAGAGAATGCACCGGCTGAGTATGTCGATGTGTTGGTTCCCAAGTTTGAAGTTGGTTGCAAACGTCGCGTGTTTGACACGGGATACCTCGAGGCGCTGCATAGGCCTAACCTCCATCTCATCTCAGACGATCCCGTTGAGCGTATCGGGCGACATAGCGTCTTTCTTCGCTCGGGCAAGGAGCTTCCAGCTGACGCCATTGTGCTGGCTACTGGGTTTGAGACGACAAAGCTGCTCGCTCCAATGGAGATTATCGGTCTAGAAGGAAAAACCGTTGAAGATCATGTAGGCACTCATCTTTCACATATAAATAAAATGACTGACAGAATGGTTTGAACAGTGGAACAATCATAACGATGGACTCCCCCAAGCCTACTACGGTACTTGCATCGCCGGCTTCCCAAACATGTTCATCATGATGGGGCCCAACACACTCACCGGTCATCTGTCAGTTACATGGTCGACCGAGTGCCAGATAAACTTTACCCTCCGCGTCATCGATCCCGTTCTTCGTTCCCTGCACCCGCCAAGAATATCTCTTTGGCCCTCGCAAAGAGTGGAGGCTGTACAAGTCAAACAGCAGGCCGAAGACGAAGAGAACTCATGGATTCAGTCCAAGTGCAAGAGGTTAGTCTGGTCGTCGGGATGCAGCAACTGGTATGTCGAGCCAAAGACGGGCAAGAACCTGTTGATTTACCCTGAATGGCAGTGGCACTTTTGGCTGAGGAGTATATTTATCCGCTGGGGAGACTTTCGATTTGTTTCTGACCTCAAGAGGGGTGGCAGCATCTCTCCCTTGTGGGCATTGCTGCCAGCTTTTGCTGGTCTTTCATTCATCTTGGATAAGAGTGCAATCTCATCCGTATGGCGTCTGCTGAATGACAAGCTTGCCTTATCCGTCGCAAGTAGATAGCGTAGAAAGAATCAGTATATGATTGTATCTCAATAAGAAACAACTTCAATGTAAATAATCTTCGCCGTTGTAGTTATGATTTTGCCAGAACAACGTACGAAGATAAGAATAGGTATCCTCAAATCCCACTATCAGTATCCAAACCCCCACAAGAAGATCAATGGCAGCAATCCATGATCTTGTTCCGATCTATGCCCCATTCCCTAAGTAAGTCCTTCACCCGGTATCTTGAGCTCCATCCCAACTCGGTCTCAATGGACTCAAGCAGTCTGAGAACAATAGCACGATCAGCTCTGGTGTGTAGACAACGACCTGCAAGATAAACAGGCTGCAGCATATGTATTCTCGCAGCTGCTTCGGGTCTAGACAATGCAATAGCGCAAATCTCTATTGCATGATACTGCAGCACCCGGTTCATCTGGTTAAACCTCATCAAGACATCGGCAGGACCTCCTGAGGCAGAAGGTCGTGAAACAGGTACTGCTAGGCTCTCCGGCTTGTGAACCAGGAGGAGTATCTGACTCATGTGATAAGACTGCATGCTAGAGGCACACATACTGCTGCTGTACCATGTCTCATAACTAATCAACGATCCAGGCTGATACTTACACCTTGGGCACACCTCAGTACCTTGACGAGGCGTGTATGGTACTCGGTATGATGGTCGAAAGCTAGAGGGTAGCCCTTGGTGCCATGTTTCAAAGTCCTGATTCAACGAGAGCCACGTATCCTCCAGAACTCTCGTCGATTCTGCTTGCTGCTTTGAGTCGGTAGCAAGCGCAACGTAGTTGGCTAGCCTTGAGAGAAGCCATACAAGCGTGTTAGATATTATGTCAGGCCGTAAAGCCTGCGAACAGGCATCTTCTGGGATATTCGAATGCACGTGGGCCATTGGCCTCCCATGTTCAGAGACGCTTAGACCCATTCGCCGCCAGATAACTGGATTTTCGGTATCGAGACGAGTCTTGTGGCCATTGATCACTAACTGTGTTAGCTATGCCTTAATTGGAAAGCAGTGACGTTCAGGAATGAGGGAAAAAAAAAAGAATATGTCTCACAGGCTGCAAGAAAGTCCTGCCTTGCAAAGTTCCAACAGGCAGCTCGTAGAAGACTTGGCGGTAGAGGATCGAGAATAGGGCTTGCTGCTGTGGGTTGAAAATTGAAGCCCAGTTCGTCCGACAGACGAATGAAAGATCGGATGCCATCAAGGTGTTCAGACCACGTCTGGTCATCGGCGGTGAGAAACTCGTATACTGATAAGATGGTAGCCGCTATGATGATCTCATTTCTACATGGCTTGGGATTGGGATCATGCTCGTTTTGTTGCTCAGCAGTTTCCTGCCCAGAGTCTCCTTCGCTGAGATTGGAGACATACCCCAACAGTAACGAGATGGCACGATCGTAGTACTTGGTGCTATACCACGCAAAGTCCTTGTGGGAGCTGGTCTGCCAGTACTGCATATGGGACCGTGGCCTCTGTGCCTGTGAGCAGGGTTCAACTAAAGTGAGCTGCTTGGCTGCCACGGCACAAGCAGAATAGAGAAGAAGTGGGCTAGTCCATGCGAGTATTGGTATGACTCTATGGTAATGCTGATCCATATCGAACAAGTCCATCCTATTGAAATGATTAGGATGCAATGTCACGGTCTTGATGTTTGGTGCGGCCTACCACTTTCCCATTGTGTCAGCAAACTGCCGCAAGAAAAATGACAGCTCAGGGTCAGTTTGTATAATCTCCGATTTCTGGTCTATCAAGTTCGCCGAAGACACGCCTTTTGCATTTGTGCAGTCTTCAAATGGTGTGAGAGCATGCGCCGTGGCCGTTGCTGGCAAATGCAGCAAACTGTCATCTGCTCCAAAGGTTGAGGACGAGATGGTGAAGTCCGATGCCTCTGGAATATTGAATTCCAGGTCAGGCGCTTCTGGCTGCACTGCCATGCTGTTTGATGTAGGCGAGCTCATTGTGCCTGATTTGTCGGGCGTGGTGGCTACACTCGCCATGTGAGGTTGAGCTTCATTAAGATGAACCGTGGGTGGGCTCGCCAGTTGCGCCAAAATGCAGCCTGCGTCATAGACAGCATTTGACATTGGGCTGGGGTCACTGGGCATCTCGGCACTCACGTCTGGACTTAGAGCCATGGTACCTTCACGACAAGGTAAATGCCAAGATCTGCCATGAGTGCTAATATTGTCGTCGTCGGCATCGTGGCAACTGTTATCAACCGGGTCAGGTTCTGGTGGCTTTGACGGCTTATGATCTGTGGCAGGTTCATGTTCAGAAGCGCGATTATAAACGCGGAATCGGGAGCTAGAGATGTTGCATGCGCGATTGCGTTTGTAACATTGTTGACAGCAGGGTTGAGTTTCGTCACACTTGATCTTCTGGATGCGGCACGGTAGACTAGAAGCAGCAGATAAAAGGTGTAAGCAAGCGAGGAACTCAGTGAATCAGAGGCATTCCTATACCATCCAGTGCGTGATCTTTGCCCAAGGGCTCGGCGTCTCGGCGTCTTGTTCATGGCCGCTCAGCGAGTAAAGGAGCAGAGGAAGAACCTTGAGTAAAGTAAAGCAAGCTAAATTGTGGGTGAAATGTGATCCGTTCACCAAAACGCGGGGAAAGCTGTTCATCATGTGCATAATGATTTCAAAGCACGCTAAGTAGATTTAGCGTTTTGTTGTTTATTTAGTTAGGATAGCTAGTAGCGGAAAATACCGTAAGCGCTATTTACGTTTTTTATTTAATAATATAGCTGCAAATTGCCCTATTAATAAATTAAGGTTATATATATATAGTAAAGTAAATTATAAATTCCTTTTTATACTATATATTTAAGGGTTGCTAGTAAGACTATTTAATACTAGAATTACTTAAACTAAGCTTATACTGCTAAGAAAGACTTACTTTTACTTAGTTACTCCTTTCTATTTCTAGAACCTCGGAATAATTACTATAAGTATCATAAAATCTATTGTCCTCTTGGCATTAGCTTAGCCAGCTACTTAGCAGTATTATCCTCGATATGCCACGCAAGATGAGCTCCCTCAAGATCAAAGGCTGTCAGTTCGCCCGCTAGAGCGAAGCTGCGAAGAATCATGGCGGACTGCAAAGTCTGGTGCCTTCAGTAGGACGAGGGAAGGTAATAGGAGGAAGATACAAGAGAGGGATTAAATAACAAAACTATATAAAAGCTCTTCTAATATTATAACTATATAGAGCTATTTTAGAGCAATTTAATGTTATTCTTTAAATAGGATTATTATCTTATTAGTTATTGAATATTTATATTACACTCTAGTTCTCAGGTTTTACTAATCTCGAGCTGTCTTAATATTTTACATATGACCAAGATTGCTCAATTAGCCCTCCAGTGCTCGAGCTAATTGGCATGCCATAATGGCCGATTTGTTTCAGTTCCTGTTCCTGTTCCTTAGTCTCTCCCCATATCTATAAAAGAGGATAGGTAGTGGAATGAAGGCCACGGAGAGGAAGCCTAACACAGAGTTGCCCCAACCAAGGCCCAAGTTGTTGTACATAGGTGGCCCGGCCAGAGGAAGGAATGCGGCAAACAAAGAGCGGAACACAGCAAGCGCGGCGAGAGCTGAAGCAGCCTTTTCTGCGCCAAAGAGGTCGACGACATATAACTGAGAGGGCAGCTAGAGGAGACCAAGGTTAGAATTGGACAGCGGAAAATATTGTTATATCCGGATATACTCACCATAATAGATAAGATGCCGAATCCGACAAAGGCAGTTCCTATTATTGGAACAATCCAGTGAACCTTCTCCTCTGCGGACCAACCATACCAGAACAAGCCAACAGCAAGGAGTGGAGTTGCAACCATTGTCATCGCCAGCCTAGACTCGGGCTTGGGAGTTGCATTTTTGGCATTGATCATTTTATCGGCGATATTGAAGGTAAAGAGGCCAGTGAACATGCCTGTCCCTACTCCGATATAACTCAAGCCAGAGATACCGCTACCGAAGCCGTACTGGCCTTCGAAGACTTGGGTGAAGGTAGTAAAGAGAAGGTATAGAAGACCAAATGCAAAGGCATTAAAGAGTGACAGCACGAACAGAACGGTACTGGTAAACAGCATGGCGGTGGCCTTTGTGATGGTCTGCAGGATAAGGGCCGAGGAGCCGATAGAGCGAGCCCCAGCTGCTCGGAGATTTTTATTGCCAGTCTCCTTGCGAAGTCTTGCGGCTCGGTGGGCTAAAATGGTTGGTCCATAGGTCTCGCGCATAAATAGGACACAGACAATGCTATTAACGCCACTCTATTGCCCAAGTCAGTCAAGAAATCTGTATCGTTGATGGCGGAGAATCCACTTACCAGGATTGTAATTATCCAGAATGTCCATCGCCACCCTAGATCAGCGCTTATGAAGCCACCAGCAATTGGACCAAGGACCTTGGTACTTAATGTCAGCAGGAAGACGGAAGAGGAGATTGGGGCAGTGGACTTACGGGTCCGAGGAGAGGCCCAAGAGCCCAACCCGCCATTGCTTTGGCTCTGTTGTTCGGGTAGGTCACATCGGCAATCGTGCCGCCCCCGATTGTCAATGGAGCAGAACCAGCTATACCGGCGAGGAAGCGGCAAGTCATGAAACCTCCCAAGTTGGGAGCTTTAGCACAGCCTATGGTCATACCCAAGATAACCAGGTTGCAGACGTTATATATCCAGTACCTTCCGTGCAATTCTGATAGAGGCGCAATCATCAGGGGCCCGAAGGTGAACCCCAACAGGTAGATGGAAACGGTGAAGGTCACGACTGTCGAGTCTTTGATGTTGAAGTCTTTGGCAAGGTCGGATGCGGCCGGGGCGAACATGGTCGCAGCGAGGTTACTATCATCAGCAGAGGTAAGCGGTTGAACCGGGAAGTCGGTAGAGTAGCTTACACAGTAAGTGTCATGAAAGAGATGATGATAATATGAGCGACAGCCTTGTAAGCAGGCCAGTTCAAAGGGTTCTCCGGGTCATTTTCCTCCCAGTCAACGATATTGGGGTCTGGAGATGTGGCGTTGGCTTTGGTCTCGTCGCCCAACTCTTCTCTCGAGCCCCGATCATGGCTGGATTCGACAGCGGTTTCGACGTCGGAATTCATGTTGACAATATTAGAAGGGGGTATGCTTTATGAAGGAATGAGAGGGAGACCGTGAAGACGCCAAATGTTTATCTAGTCCAGTACTTAAAGGAACCTTGCTTGACTGGATATGTCCACGGACATAACTAAGGGGTCGTGCATCGGCACATTTTGTATCCGTACCCGTACACGGCGGGTGCATGTTTGAGCCGTCTCGGCTAAGTAACCTGGTTGGGTTAAGCTGCGCTCGTGCGGGGTGCGCTATAGCGGAGGGTCGGCAGAGGGAGCGGATGATCGGTGCTGGCGGAACATCAAAATCCACCGATGGCCCCGTCCTGTAGCCCCCTCTTTTCCATCCTACGTACGTTTCTCTTCTTGACTCTATCAGCTTGTATCCGTGGCTGCCGAAATGTCTGACGAAAGTTCTCACGAAGCAGATCTCTGTTCTACTCACAGCGCCGCGGATCTAAGCCCTCCGCCTGCAGGCCCTCCGCCTCAGCGCCGTCGCGATAAGAAACAGCTTTCATGCGAATTCTGTCGCAAGAGAAAGTACAGTTTGAGCCTACTCGCGTCTTCAGACTCGTCAAGAATAACTTTCTGACTTTTTCGTCTTGCTTTTGTTTTCCAGGTTAAAATGTGACAGAACGCAGCCATGCTCTGCTTGTACATCTCGCAGCTTGAGCTGCTTCTTTCCCAGTGCTCGCGCACCTCGGCTTATATCGCGGCCGGCGCCCAGGCCCCAAGCTTCACAGAAGCCAAGCCTCTCAGTTCTTGAGGGCAAAGTCAAATCCTTGGAGCAGATGATGATATCGACTTTGGCTACCATACGTCACGAGCGACCTGACCTCGACGCTTCGTCGCCCGTAAGCAGCAGCGGCATCCCGCTGCGACCTCATCTAGCCGAGGCTGGGACGATGCGCCGCGGTAATCAAGGGACAGAGTATTTCGGAGGCATTCACTGGGTTGCCATAATGGATGGAATCTCGGAATTGAAAGGCCACTTTGAGAATCTAAATGAGATTCAGTCTCCCGAAACGTACAGTTACGAAGTACCCGACGAGTCGCGCCAGCGTCCACTCTTGCTATACAGCGGTACACAGCCGCCTCCAAAGGAAAGATTAATCTCTGAGCTGCCTGAGAGAAATATAGTAGACAGGATGGTGTTTTATTATTTCAGTGAGATATCGATGATGCCGCGTAAGTATTTAGAATCGTGACTCCCGCAGCATCTACTAACGATACATTCCAAGTGATGGCCCTTCATCCCCCGACGTTTCTTCGAGAAGTAAGTAAACGCACCAGTAGCACCACTCATTCAGGACATGTCGACGGCATACTGAGCAACTTTAGTACGAACAATTCTGGGCCAACCCTTGTCATGTGTCCATCCACTGGATCGGCCTCCTCTATAGTATACTCAGCATCTCGACCGTATTCTCACGCAAATCGGAAGCCCCAACCGGTGATACTATGTCGGATTCCGGATACACTACGCAATATTCAGAATATGCCCGTCAAATGGTACACTGCCTGAAGGCTGGAGACTATGTTCGAGGAGGACCATACATTCTTGAGACACTGATCAATTACACGGTGCTGGAACTTATGATGACAAGTCCCTCCCCGAGTGTCCATTCAGGGATGTATGCAACAACAGGGCTGATGACGCAGATCGCCTTTCGCATGGGCTACCACCGTGACCCGTGCCACTTCCCCCAGATATCTTGTTTCGAAGGCGAGATGCGGCGGCGAATCTGGGCCACGATCCATATCTTGGATACCTCAATGTCTGTGCTCAGTGGCTCACCAAGGGTCATAGCTGAAGGGTCGTGGGACACCAAACCGCCTCGGAACCTGCACGACGGTGACCTCGATCCAAGCTGCACTACTCTTCCTGAGTCACGCCCAGACTCCGAACTGACTCCAGTGTCATGCCCACTGGCCAGGTATAAGCTGAGTCTCACCGTCGGTTGGCTGATCGACGCCAACGTTTTTCAAGGTCTCATACTGCCTTCTGAGAAGCGACACGCAGAGGCCCGCCTTGCAGAGACGTGGAACGCCATTCCGGATAGATTCAAGTTTGAATCGCTGAGCAATTGTCTTTCCGAGTCCCCAGCAGGAGTAGGGCAACGAATAGGCCTCACCACCCTCTACAACAAGATGTACATAATGCTACACATATCTCACCTTCTCAAGAGCCCCGGATCGGCCGTCGATGGAGACCCTCCTGCGGAAGAGGATGTCGAGTATCAACTGCACTCACGACGTAAATGTATACAAGCAGCCCTACAAAACGTAGAGTTATTCATTATCATGGAGACGGAATCTCGGCCCGGTGGCGCTCTGACTGTGCTGAGGAATAAGATGTCCCTACTCGCAGTGCACGAGGCCCTCGTTGCAACGGCGGTTCTCAGCACATTCCTCTATCATTTCGGAACATGGCCTGCGACGACCGGCGAGACCGACGGTATTGACATGACGCACATCGAGGCTACGTTGAGGAATTGCAGGGACACGTGGGTGCGATGGAGTGAGTGGTCGTCAGACGCCAGAAGGGCTGTAGAATTGCTGGCCCTGGTGTTCCAGAAGCTGGATGGGAGCATGGAGACGGTGCCGATGAGTGAATTCTCACTGGCTTTGGATGGTATGGGCTTGAATTTTGGCTGGGATACTGTGTATTTATGATCTGTTATTAATATCGGTGAACGTATGATGCCCCCACGCGACCCATTCACGACAAATGCGACGTGGCCCCTTTTTATGTCGCATAGAACTGTGCCACCCTTGCCAGATCCATTAAAAAACCACCAGCCACTTTGTCGTTTCCCATTTGGCCCGTGTCAGCTCATACTTGGTATGACCAACTACCCTATACTATGTACAGTGAATAGATGCTGTCCAGTTCATCAAGCAATTCCACCAAGCCTGAATCAATAATCAACATCGGAGGAATTCCAGGGACAGATTAAAGGTAACTATAGTTAATTGATATATAAGTAGCCATCAAGGCCAAGGGTCAAGAGAATGTATACAAACTAGAGAGACTATCGATTTGTTCCTACTAGCTGCCCATAATAATTACACTCTTACAGATATCACACAAAATCTTCTACATAATCTGGGCATTTTTGCAAGAACCCTCAGATGTTTTACACTTTTGATAAAGAGAAAGTGCTCCTGGGCCTCCACAGATCTGTTCCTTATTGCCTGCACAAGTCATCTCGCATTTACCCAGCTGTCCCTTCACGGGAAGCTTGCTCTTATCCACGGAATTCCCGCAGTAGCACTCTCGACCGTATTCGAGACCGGCGAGCAAGTAGCCCCGACGCTCACAGTAGTCAAGACACGACTCAATCGTCATATTATCAGCACTGCCTTGGGCCATATCAAGGCTGCGCGAGCCGTAAGAGTCCTTAGCACATCCCAGATAGCGAAACTTCTTGGTGCCTGTAACGTCGGTAAAAGGCCACTTTGGTGGGCTGATCTCCTTGGTAGCATTGCACACTTCGCCGACAACGGGGGCAGCAAGCTCCGGACCGAGTGTAACAGGGTTGCAACCGGGGAGTGTTTTGAGAACACCATTGGTCTTCTCGTCGACCTGGACAGGCACACGACACCCGTTCATGGCATCGTCGTCGAAGAACGTAAGGACAGGGCACTTCTCAATGACCCCAGAAGCATCAGTGCACTCATTTACTGCCTTCTGTAAGATCTTAACGTCCCAGCCGTTGAGGAAGTCACCATGAAGGCCATAGCCAGTAGGGTCGCCGTTGGAGAAAACAAAGGGATGCGAATCGCCATGCCACCTGTCCTTGAACTGATCGACCTGAAAGACCACCTCATAGAATATCGTGACAAGGCGCTTTGGATGCGATAGTGGGCAAACGCCACTATCAACACGATCCGGATATGCCATATGGCTTTTGTGGTCAGGCGAATCCAGGTTCTTGCCATCCCAGCAGGAGGGGAACATGACTTGAGCACGCAACCCATTAGGGCAATTATGAGGAGGGATCTCATGAGTTTCGGGCCCGCTTACCCCAAGGCAGGCATAAGAGATGGCTCTTTGTTCGAGCGTGTTGTTGAAGCTTCGCAGGTATGGGTTACCTGCCAACATCTGAAAGCCCTCAGGGAACGCAAGCAAGCCCTTCTCGTACTCTGGATCCTTGGGGTCCGATCTCTGCAAGTAATACACCAGCATGCCACCTGTCTGAGGCACATCTTCGAAAGTGCCATCAGGGGCGCGATAGTAGAGGTTGGGAATCCAATAGTTGCTCAGATCTTCTCGGGCCTTGCAGGTAGTGCAGGTCGAGGCTCTGGCCGTATCGAAGTCCATGGTGAAGTTGAACCCGTTTCCTCCCATAACCGTGTGAGAGTGGGCTGACAGTTTTCCTGGATTGACAATGGGATCAACACGCTGGACAGTGACGGGACGGCTGCAGGGCAGCCTGAAGAAGGCAGAGGCTGGGCTGACCACTAGGGCCAAGGTCGCAGCAACGCAAGAAGAAAAGGTACGCATTCTAATAAGCAAAATTTATACGAGTAGCAAGAACAAGGAATTGAAAAGAGTGACAGATAATGAATGGAAAAGAAGTACAACTAAGCTACAGAAGAACAGGACCATAAGCAGGACGGACATTGAGGATTAATAAATAGTATCTTCTTTTATTTCCTCTGTGTCCGACATCAAGGTTTCATCTACGGTAAGCTGCCAAGCAAATTTAAAACAGATTGAGATGAATAAAGGACTGCGCTGACACGCTATGGCGTTTTTTATAGGTAACTTACTTGAATGCTGTCTTCCTGAAACGTTAGTTTAAGCGCCCTGTACGCCGGCGCCTATTTAATTGGCTGTTCTTGATGATTTTGTGTCGATGTTTAAGATCTGTCATTTTTCCATAATTATTTTTAGTGCCAAGGATGTCTGCGTTATACGCCAGCGTCTAATTAATTGGTTATTCCTAATAATCCTGGGCCGATCTTGAATAATGTTTTGACACTCATCTTGAGAGCCTAGCATGTCTTCCGCTTCTGATAAACAGAGTTATAGATAGGAATTCCACAACTTGTAGTTATTTTCATAAGAAATGTAAGTTAGAATTTAGCCCAGGACCCATTAACGGAGAGATATATAGTCTATCAAGCTGCATGAGTTAACGAACCCTACAGCTAATGCTCATATCACGTGTCTCACGCGTCTATAAACTACGGGTAAATAAAATATAACACAGATTTTGGAATAGAATAGGGAGACTCCAGTATCTGAAAGAGGCCGTCATGAGAGCGACACTACAATCTCTGAGGATAGATTAAGGCAGGCCAGTACGGATATCATTTACACTAATGACAGGATACCGTATACCTGGGCTGAGCTATACATTTACTGATAAAAGCTCTACTTAGAAAAGGCTGCATGAACATGCTTGATGAGCAAATCAACTTGAGCAGAAAACGCCTGCCAGGGCTCTTAACTAGAGCTATCAACAGCTAGAGAAATCCTTTTAATTAGACACTGCCCAACGCAACGAATCCACTCTCCTTTATTAAGCTCATGTCTGAGAATCATCTGCATTGAACACTGAGCCAAAACCATCGAATCCGAACAGCATTAGGTCCTGGTCGGAATACTCTAGCAGCCATGGTTCCAAATCCGTAAACAAGGTTTGATTGTTGAATAAAATAGAAGATTCGTAGTTACTGGTAGAAGCGAGGGGAAGATTTCCAGCACTGCCGAAAGGCTGAATCTGCGATAGGTCCAGATCCCCCACCATCCCCGATAGCGAAGTTTGGCTCATGGCAGAGCTCGAGACCTCAACACTATTAGACTTCTGAATAGCCTCCTGTAGGCGTTCGATAAGTCGCAGTGCGTTCATGGCCAACCTACTGCCCTCGGCCATAAACTTCAGAGCATTTATGCCTTGTGTGATTGGTAATGAATCATAAGTGGGATAAAGGGCAGAGTGTAACAAAAGTACAATAGTCGCAGAGCTGCATGTATGAAAATCTGTGAACGAATACTTGGCGAGTAGGGCACGGTGATGCAACTGAGTAATCCAGTTAACGATCAATGCGGCTGCCTCTCTGCACTTTTCCACCAGTCTTTGCGATCTGAGATATGCTTCTTGGTCTCCTAAAACCATTGAGACAGATGAAGGCTGAAGTGTTTGGCGAACAAGACGTAATGTAGCACCGCGGCCAACGTTTACCCAAATCAGGAGATAGAGTATCTGTAGGTGGGCCTCGGCTCGGAACAACGGTCCTGGGGACTTGGAGATATCAATTGGAACTGGCGGCCTGAGAGATTCCATTTTAAATATGGCCCATTTATATGTACTCTCACTCTTGTCAATGGGCCTGGAGCTCGTCAGCTAATGTGATATGTCTGTCATGGAATAGATTGTTCCATACACTTCATTAACAATCTCATCCATCCCCATGGTCAGCCTAGTTACTGCAATTAGGCGATCGACAGCCTGACAGTCATCGCCATCTAGATCTTGTCGCTTCTGTGGCAGCGAAACGCTGATGTCCTTGACTTGTAGCATTGTTGGAAGACCCATAATACCAGATATTAGACTATATAAATTGTCAACTGTCATGAATACATAAAAGGTTAACGACTATCATACCGTTCCATGGTGTAGATAGTCCAAAAGACTCGGACTTTGACCTCCCGAGCTTGAGGAGTTTCCTCGCTATCCCCCCCTTCGCGGTGCATCGAGAGGCCAAGTGCTTGATTTAGGGCCAATGCTAGATATATATGGTGATGCTCAATATCGTCAGTCGAAAGCAGGTATAGAGATGCCAAGAGGGAGCATATCACGCTCTCGACAGAGTTATCTGCAATTACTCTAGGTATCAGCCTGGTAGCATTTGCAAAGAGCTTGCCACCTGGAACATCTCGGTCTGCATCCGTAAAGTGGAATGGTTCGACCAAATGCTTGAACGTACTCGCCAAAGCCAAGACGAGAAGGACATGACAGACATTGGCACAGCGAAGTTGCTGCGTGGAAGGTCTATCGGCATACAGTTCGGTAAAGATGTCTCGAAACCTCTTCTTGTCGAAGTAGTACCAGTTAGTCTCGAGAAATGTAAAAAATAAATCAACAAGATCTTCAGAAACCTCGCGGGGAGGAAGCTGGCCGAGTATATTGCTGATAGAATATGCATCCTCTTGCTGAACAAGGCTGCGGAAATGTAACCGATCCTGTGCATGCTTGGTAAGAACATGCCAAGAAGAAGGAGACCGTAGTGGCTTGTATTACGCACGTAGTGATCTTTTGAAGAGACCGTGGGGATAGTCTCTGAGACTGCAGCTAGGAAGCTAGAGTGGGATACCGAAGACGTTTGATCTACTAGAGAGAATAAGCCATGACCTAGTACTTGCCGAATCAACATTAGACATACTTTTCTGTACTGTCGCTGGCAAGTCGTTCGCTTCAGGCTCCACGACAACTCTGGGCGGAGAAACCGGCTCCGGCGCCATAGATAATGGTCCAAGAGAACTATCGTTTTGAAGAAACAAAAGTGGACTCCTCTTCCAAACAGCTTCATTGAAGAGATTTGAAACAATTGACAGCTGTTCAGAATTGAGCTTGATGTCAGGAAATCTATCTTGCAAACATCGGGAGACGTCTGTTGTCACCGTATCCCATACTGACCAGCTTTAAGTCAAGGAATCAGTACATGGAACTCTTAAGATTATATGAAAATGGTGGATGAAGAACTAGGATGCGAGCGAGTCTTACTTACCTATACCGTCTCGGTGGACCATCACATGGTTGGTTGCCACGATCCTTGAGAACTGGCTCAAAGGTGCATGCAAGGCCGTACCGAGTGCACTCTTCGCATTGATCCACCGAGGTCAAGACGCACTTCTTCTTACTGCCTCTACAAGAAAGACATGCGCGTACCGCTCTTTTTCGCTTTTCTAAAGGGACACGCGGGCGGTATCTCTTGGATGGGCCTGGTTGCAGCGGAGGGGGCATTATAGACGCAGCAAGCTCGATAATTGTGATGACTCAGGTACAGCATCAAAAGTTTTTCAATCATCAGACGACAAATCGCAGCGCTCAGGAGGAAGAGTGGATGACGAGGTTTGACTTTAAAGGAGGGGTTGCCGAGACTAAAAACAATCACGTGAACACCATCTACCAGCCAAGGCAAAACAACACTAATTTTCAAGTATTTTAAGGGGCTGAATCCGATAAGGTTGAGAAATAAATTTGTGATCTTTAAGAGTTAATAGAAGCTTATATTATGGAGAAACACTATGGACCCTGTACTAATTGCTATGTCGGCAAATCAACATAACACATTTCTCTATAGGCTTGCATATTATATATTCAGTTTGATAACCAGTATATGCTGACTTCACTTGGCAAGAATGATCTATTGTTAGTTTCATGACAGAATGTGATGCGTCTCTTGATCGGGTCTACAAGCTAAGCAATATTTACTGTTCGGCTGAAGTAGGTTTCCAGTTCTGACCACCTAGACGCGAAGACTCGTCCATCCTTGAATGTCGCCAGTACATGCTTCTCCGGTGTATCCAGAACGGTAATATCCTCCAATGGATTCACGTTCAAGATCAGAAGGTCGGCAGCAAATCCTGGGGCGACCTGGCCCAAGAACTTTTCCTGTCTAAGCATTCGAGCAGCGTTGATGGTCGCACTTTGCAGAACTTCAAGCGAACTTTGAACTTGCGACCGGAGCCCGAATTCGCGGGACTGCGCAAAATGTAATTGCCCGAGGAGGTCACTTCCGAAACATATTGTTACTCCAGCCTCTGTTGCAATCTTGATGGCTTCCAATCCTTTCTCCAATACCTCCCTGTTCTTCTTGGCTGAAGCAGGTGGGAGAAAGCCTTCAAATTGCTCCATAGTTGCGTAAGCAACTAGGGTCGGGGTCAGAAAGACTCCTTTGGCAGCCATGAGTTCAGCGGTTTCTTTATCGATGAGATTTCCATGCTCGATACCCAGAACTCCCTGGTTGACTGCCTGTTGGATCGCTTGAGGTGTGTAGGCATGAGACGTCACGTATGTGCCTGCGTTAGACGCGACCGTCACAATAGCCTTGATCTCCTTATCTGAGAACTGGATGTGCTCGATCTTATCTGTTGGACTAGCCACCCCACCACCGCCCATGATCTTGATAAAGTCGGATCCTTGGCGAAGCTCCTCCCGGGTATACTTCAAACAATCTGGCACGCCATCAATGATTCGCCCAATCCCTTGGATAGTTCCGCCGCAACACTCATGTTCGTTTAGCTGTTCGCGGACGTCTGCATGACCGCCTGTTTGTGATAATGCATGCCCAGCGATGAACAGCCTTGGGCCTGGATGAACATAGTCCTCAATCGCTTTTTTCAAGGGAGCTAAAGCACCACCGCAATCTCTCACGGTTGTAAATCCCCTCTCCAACATAGATTTGCAGACTTGTGGCTGGCGAAGGAGCGAGGCTGAAAGGTTGAAATTCTTCAAATCCTCCAGACCCTTCTTCCCAGGAACTGCTGCGAGATGCACATGACAGTCTATCAGGCCGGGACAAACATACTTTCCGCCCAAGTCCATTTCCACAACAGACGGATCCTCGCTCCATTCTGTTGCATCGCCATTAATAGATTTGATGATACCATCGCAGAGATGGATCGTTGCGTTCTCTAGTACGGTGCCTTGAACAGGGTCAATAATATTGGCGCCGGTGAGAATGTATCTTGGTCGCGGAGGAGGAATCCAAGGAATGATTATGTGATCGGGGATCATAGGGATTTTGGCCATGATGTCGTGAGCTAGTTTGTAACGTAGTAATAAGATAATGTGTTGACGCTTTCACCATGACTCTTATCGGCGAGGGTGTTTCCTGTTTCTAAATACATTTTCGCAGCCCAGGAATGGGAGAAGAAAGCTGGAAGACTGACTTCGGTTCGGGTACGTGTACCCGTTTAGGTTGAGGGTCTAAGAATCTGGGGAAGTAGCTGATATCTAGTCGGGTACCTGTACCCAGCTAATCGGATTGCTCAAGATCTGGGTACATGTACCCGGGGCCACATTTCTGGGCAATTGGGTTTGGACCCATAGCTGGAGGGGTCGATAGCCGAGATAATTGACGAGGATGGGATCCGCCTTGCATCAGTTCATCTCGAAGGTCGCTCGTTTCTACTCTTTATCTTTGTGGCTTGACAGAGTGGTATATAAAGAGCAACACAACCTCTACAAAAGTTCTTGAATCATCACAATTTGAAAACCCATCGAACTACAACACTACCAGTAATAAACAACACCATGAGTTTAAAGGAAAGTCGCAGCTGTCCTAGCCAGGATAAAGCCTCAATAGAGCTTTCGAACAAGCATCCTAGTGCTAGTGTCGGAGAGGCAAACTCAACCTTGACAATGACCCCGGCCGAAGAGCGAAAACTCGTTCGAAAGATTGACCTGCAGTAAGTCATTCACTGTTTCTGATTATACTTTGATCTAAGAGTGCTACAGTATGATGCCTTTAATGTTCGTTCTATACCTCCTTCAGTATCTTGACAAGACGTCCCTTGGCTACACTGCAATCATGGGTATCCTGCAGGATGCAGTAAGTCAACCTGTCATCTATATCAACAAGAAACATGAACGATAATAACAATGCCCTAGAACCTTAGTGGCAATCAATACTCCTGGGCATCTAGCTTCTTTTATGTGGGATTCCTCATTTCTAGTCCCCTTTCTTCAATTCTCTTGGTCAAATTCCCAGTGGCCAAAGTCGTCGTCTTGACTGTGTAAGTTTCTTCCCTCAAAGTCCCTAAACCACTCTTATGTACTTGTGTTGATGTGTTGAACTAGACTCATTTGGGCAGGCATCCAGATGGTTATGGCTGCTGGTAAGAGCTTTGCCAGTCTGGCTGTTTTGCGTATCCTACTCGGTGCTTTTGAGGCTGCTATTGGCCCAGGCTTTACAATCATCACGTCCACTTGGTACAAACCCTCTGAACATGCCTTGCGTCACGGTCTCTGGTATGGCGGAGCTAGTGTGGCATATATAATAGGCGGTATCATGGCGTATGGCATCTCCCATATCGACAGTGCAATCAAAAGTTGGCAGGTATGTGAGGGCATGATTCAGGCAAGGGATAATGTGTGCTTCAAGAGCTAATCACTCCCCTAGTTCCTATTTATCATCTTCGGAGCAGCAACCTTTGTTTGGGGCTTGATTGTTTGGTGGCTTCTACCTACTAGTCCCCAAAGTGCTTGGTTCCTTAACGAACACGAGAAGAAACTAGCTTTTGCAAGAGTACAGGGAGCGAGGCATTCTACACAAACAGGCAAATGGAACTATGCACAGATGAGGGAAGCCTTCATAGACCCGAGGTCTTGGTTATTTTTTCTCCTCTGTGTGTTTTCAACCATTCCAGGTGGTGGTTTGACTGCCGTAAGTGATGCACGATGCCCAAGGCCTCGTCTACCCATAAAATTAATTGGAACCGCTACTAAACAGTTCAATCACAGTTTGGAAGCGTTATCATAAAGGACTTTGGATACAGTGTGCTCCAAACTCAACTTCTGTCTATGTCGGTAGGCGCGTTTCTTCTCTTCTTTGTCATCCTGACTGTAGCTATTTCGATGACACTGAAGAATGCGCGATGCCTGTCTATTGCTATTCTCAACTTTATATCCTTGGCTGGGGTCTTGATGGTCAAGCTTCTTCCAGTGTCCAACAAGATAGCCCGTCTTGCAGGCATCTGGCTGGTTTGCGCACAAGCCAGCGCTTTCCCGACAACTCTCAGTTTGGTTTCCAGTAATATCACCGGGCACACAAAGAAAGCTACTGTCAATGGGATGCTATTCGTTGGATTTTGCGTTGGGTATATTATCGGGCCACTTACGTTTATTGCACAAGAAACCCCTGGTTATAAGGTAAGTTTAGGGTATCCACTCTATGACTTAATGATCAGTACTAATCTTTTTACCAGACGGCATTCAATATCATGGTAGCCTGTTATGTCCTTAATATTGTTATTGTTATGTCCATGAGACAGATAATGGCAAGATGGAACAAACAAAGGAATCAGCAGCATGGAGCTGAGGCTGTGTTGAATGGACACATACTTGAACACGCTGGCCAAGACGATCTTGATGAGACTGATTGGGACAACAAAGAGATCCGCTACTCTTTGTAAATGAGGGTCGTCTAACAACCCTTTAATAAACTTTTGATGTTAATATGTAGTTATGACTCATTTAGCATATTTGATCTTATGGATGGAGCACTGGATATCGGGGTGATGTATAATGGTGAGGTGAAGGAGATGAGGTGGCGCGCCACTTTGGGCTTCTTGTCAGCAACGACACACTCGATGGTATTGACGCATTGGTAACACGGGTACTGCCTATCATAAAGAACCTATGATAGAATCTGTAAGCGCTGAGCGTTAATATATTCATGACTCGGGAGTCTGTGTATCTTGCGAAAGCGGCAGCTCTCGCACTATAAAACGGTCAGCTAAGCTACTAATGGGAATCTGAGACGGTTGTGACTATGATGAGCGAGACCGCATGAGACCAGGCATGCAGGCGGTCGGCGGGTGAATAAAAGCACGGACAGCGACAGGAAAGATCGTACCCGGGCCCGTCGAGAGTAGGCCAAAGACCAATGAAATGAGTTTGTAAATGTGCATGTCACACTGAACACGTTCATCATGGCCCGTCGGTTCTGTATGATATTCTTATAAGACCTATCACTATATCTCTACCTCCTTGCCCCCCTTTACTGCCTACACCTCAAATAATATACTCCCGTAAAGTTTAAATAATATTTCGGACAGCATTCTTAATATATGCCACAGCACCTCCCTGGTGCTTTTCCTCTCCCAACTCAGCATTACTAGCGTCTCTGTCCTCTGCAGAGATACCTACACTATTGATCTCCCTCATGCCTGTGTAGATATCAATGTCTTTTGTTCTAATGAACAATGGGCGGTGTGCTGGCACATAGACCCAGCTGTAGGCCTTCCAGACTAAGTAGAGGAAGATCAGTAGCGGACCGGCGAGGTAGAGCTGGAAAAAGTTTGTTGCGTTTAGGTTAGGACCTCCAATGGGATAAAGCGCGACGTAGAACTGAGCGATCAAAGCAAGAACGCAGACAAGCAAGCAGATCCAGGAACCCCAGACGCCGCAATTGGCCTTGTAGGGAAGCTCGTCCAAGGTATGACCGTTCATGGCCCTGTCCGAAGTTAGTCATTGAAGGAACAAAGCAGGCCAGAAAAACAGGTGATTTGCTTACCAGGCCTTGCGGAAGCGGATATGAGCCAGAGCGATGCCACCGTAAACGAAGAGGATGGTAAGACCCGACAGTGACAGGAGCCAATTGAAGATCGTGCCACCATTATGCGCAAGGTTAATAAATGCTAGCAGCCCAAAGAGAAGCTGAAGAATGACCACGGGAATAGGACGACCCTTCTTGTCAACGTAGGCCATTTTCTTTGGGAACATTCCTGTATAGAAAGTGTGTGTTAGCGTCTCAACATGTTCATATCATTACGCAGCACGCACCATTTGCGGCCAGAGCCTGAAGCGTTCGAGTCGAGCCAAAGGTGCACGAGTTAGCAACACTCATAACAGCGATCAGGATAACGGCGTTAAAAATCGATGGAAGGACCTTGATGCCAGCAAGCTCAATTGCAATGACAAAAGGCGACCCTTGCGACGCGGTAGTCGCACTGCCGTACAGGGGACTGTTTGCCGGTACAACGAGTCCAACAAGAAGAAGGTTGACGACGTAGAAGATACCGATTCGCCATGCGACCTGATTCGAGGCCCTGGGAATCTCCTTCTTTGGATTGGTTGTTTCCGCAGCAGCCAGTCCTGTCAGCTCGGTGCCAGTGTATGCGAACGCTGCAGTGACGAAGACGCTGCAGAAGCCGTGGAAGCCATTGAGGAATGCGCTGTAAGGATCGTTCCTGTTTCGAAGTCCATGTTAGCCTAGTTCAGTCACTTGGCGGCATGCATAACATTACCAGTATCTTCCACCAATGTAGCCTCTGTCGTCTGTTGGAACGCCGCCACAGTTGATTATTATTCCCAGGATGATAAAGCCTATACAGGCGAGTATCTTCATCAAACTGAGAACAAATTCGACCTAATTCAATAATCGGTCAGCTCATTGTCCATACATCTCAAGGCTGGGAACTTTTCAGGCAGCTGGGGCCATACCTCGCCGTATCCCCTGACGCCGAAGAATTGAATGACCACCAAGGCGACAAGTAGCGGGACGATCCAAGCACTGTTGTTAATACCGTGCGAACCCGGCCAGAAATGGATCATGTTGCAAGCAGCGGAGATCTCAAAGGGAAGCACAGTCAGCCAGCTGATGGCGTACTCGATGCCGCACGCCCAACCGAAGGAGGGGTCAACGAAGCGGCAGATGTACATGGTGAAGGCACCGTTGATCGGATACAGGACAGTCATTTCGGCGAGGGCCTGCATCATGAGGTATCTAAATGATCTATGTCAATATCCATCAACCGAAAGGAAAGATGCTTGTCGAGGGAACGTACACCATGACACCTGTAGAACACACGCGTTAGCTATCGCACCACGACCAATGCAGGGTACACAACTTACCAACAATTAGGAAACCAAGAAAAACAGAAGCAGGTCCACCAGTCTGGAAAGCAGTTCCAGAACCGATGAACAGGCCGGCACCAATTGCACCACCACTTAGAAAAGCGACCATTAGTTGATATACGATTGAATACTTGGTATTAAACCCTTACATGGCAATCATCTGCATGTGCCTGCCCTTGAGATTTTTATGGAGGGCATTAGTCGTCCCGGCCTCTGGGCTGTCGACGGGTAACTGCTGGCCGGCCGCGGAATCGACCGTACCCGATTTGTAGTCGGCGCCATCGCTGCCGCCATTGTTTTCGTCCTTGAGACTCATCGTGACGAGGGTAGAGGAGAGGGGAGGGGATAGGTAGGAGTAGGAGAAATGAGAAAGATGAAAGATGAAAGAAAGAAATATAGGTAGAAGATGGAAGCTACCCCAATTTTAGAGCTCCAGGCAAATCATGTGCCCCCCCTATGGGAGCCATTGCTTACGCTGCTGGCATGATACTGCCTTCCTCAATGGAGTACTCCGCACGGCTGCTACGGCATCAATCAAGAGCTAATGTGTCCAATTGGCGATGGTTTGGCGATAAGCAGCCTGTTCCAATCTTACTCCACGCGATGGCACTCTGTCAACGAGGGGAAATGTGGGCCGGCGGATCCGGTCTTCAGACACTCGGTATCGTAAGCTCTAATGTCATTCGTGGTTCTCCTGTGCTCCTTATCACACTCGACAGAACTACCTGCCGTTTGCGGAAATACGAGTAGTACATGTGGATTCTGGGGGACAAGGTTCAGCTTCCCTAAATGACCTAGTTGCGGCCAAGGCGATACGCGAATGCTTGTCCCATGACCTACCTGAGTCGGGCGTTAGCTGGAACCCTGGTCAACACAGCGTGCCGGTTAGCCGAATGTGAAGCTAGTACTGTTCAGTGAGCTGATGGTAAAAACAGTATCTCATAAGGCCATATCGTGCTTATGGGTCCCAGTAACGAAACAGCTGGCTAACTAATTAAACAAGATTAGCTAAGCGATTGGTTCTCATTTACTCGACTGGAAAGCCGACAGTGATATCAAGGATGAAGCTGGCTGGACTCCGCTTCATGTATCCAGTCTCTATGGAACCAACACCATCGCAGATCTTCTGCTTGAGCGAAAAGCAAATCCGAACGCGCAAGCATCAGATGGTCTAACTTCTCTCCACGCTGCAGTAGACTTCGAAAAAAAAGAGGTGATCAAGAATTTCATCAAGCATGGTGCACAGATGCATCCGATGCGATAGACAACAATTGTCAAACACCACTTTACATAGCATCAATGAAGAGGCCCTTTCCTCCTCCCGTATCCCTGCTGTTGGATCTCGGAGCGTATCCCAAGCTGGCAGACGAAAAAGGACGCACAGCCCTCCATTTTGCCGTTCAAGCAGGCCATAATCCAGCCCTAGCCGTTATTCCATTGCTCCAACGAGGCGCCGATCCGAACATTGCCGCAGCTGTTGTGTGTTATTAATCGGATGACCAAACCAGGTGACTACAGTGAGGCTGTCCTTACGACCCTACTCGATACAAGTGTTGCCAATGTAAACCGCCTAATAACTACCCCTTCTGGCGATACTACGCCCCTGATTCTAGCCATCAAGGCCAGAAGTCGGCGAGCAGTACAACTCCTCACAGACCATGTTACAGACATCACGATTCCGGTAGAGCGTAATGGGCATCGTATCACTCCTGTTCTCCAAGCCGCCGCGTGCCATAGCCCAGAAGAGGTCGAAATCCTCCAGCAACTGCTCACCGAAGCGAGTTCCAAGGAGAGGACGGCGGCCGACATCAGCCTGGCTCATATTGCTGCCCTTCATGGGCACTTTGACTCTCTGCAACTCGTGCTGGAATATGGTGCCGACGCTAACGGCATAGCGAAGGACAGAATCACTCCTCTACATGAAGCCGCGAGCAACACAGATGAGGAGTTTGTCCGGTTGCTACTGTGGGGGCTGATATGTTGGTTAGATGTGATAGAAGAATGCAGTCACCTATAGACATCATGAGGGAGAAGGCCAGATTAGAAGTGGATGAGAATGTTCAGAAAAGGCATTTGTGGATCCTGACCATTATGATAGAAAGGCTGGCCGAGAGAGATCCGCGAGTAGCGGAAGTTTCGCAGGATAGATAAGAGGGCTAGAGTATTGAGGCAATGCAAGAATTCTGCGTGCCTGATGAAGAAGAGAGACCACGGGGGTCAACAGTAGCAAAACCAAAGGCAAGATACCAGTCTCGATTTGACCCGGAAGAAGGACTATATTAGCTACTTGCTAGTGTTTGTGACATCGTGGATGTCTTATAATCAGCTTTCTTACACATAAATTAATCTCTACCTTGCTAATAAGTCTCAGGTTCGCTTCCTAGGATATCTCTTTTCTTTAAACTTTCTCTCAACCACTTTCCTTGATATACTACCCTTTGCAGTTCTTGGTAGTGTAGCATTGGACAAGACAATAATAAGTCGCGAGTCGAGAATACGCTCGTGTTTATATCTGCGCTCATGGAATGGTGTAATTCGACCTAGAACTTCAGCCTGCAATTCATCATGCCCCTCAGTTTGTTTGGCCTCGACAAAAAGGTCTGGTGAAAGTCTGGCAGCTCCAATAACCACCGCGGCGCTGATGAGATCCTTGCCACGCGTCTCAAATGCGTTGTTCTCAATGGAACGCGTATCACAGCGCAGCGATATCTCCATCTTGATCCAATCGTCATTACGACCCTTGGAGATGTAACGGTCTGCTCCGACTTCCAGAAAGACATCGCCTGTAATGAAGTCACCTGTTGTTGGGTCACAGAGCGAAGGGTGCGGACATTCAGGCGCATGCTTGGGGACCGCTAGTTCCACGAGCTTCTCAGTTGGTGCACCGTTAGCAGCGTTGATAGGAGCACCGCTCACAGTAACATCTGGCACGACAGATATGGGTCACATCTCAATAGTTGATCCAGGCCACATCCACAATAAACTTCCAGACTGTCCCCCAACACCCATGAACATACAGCCGACTCCTGTGCTGGCGAAGAGGTCGACTAGATTGATACCCTGCCCCCGAGCCCAAATTGCTTCAGTATCCTCCAGTGGAAGTCCACCGTAAGCGCAGGCATCAAAGGTCTGGAGCATGGGAAGAAGCTTGTGGTCCTTGCGAGCTTCTTTGATGACGCCGGCCATGAACGAGGAAAACATGTTAAGCACTGTCACCTTACACTCCTTAAAGATTCTCTTTAGCTCGGAAAGTAAATAGGGGAGTGACGAGGTCAGGGCCATGCAGGAGCCTTTGTGCTTCCACTATATAGCTACGTTAGTCGATACTGACTTCGATAGTTTGCTCGCTCACTTAGCCACAACAGTCTCCTGGTATTCAGCTGCTGGACCCCGGAATGTAAAGTGCTGGGCTTTACGAATGTTGCAATTCAGCCAACACGTGGTTGCAGGAACCAGCTTCGGTTTCCCAGGCGTGGATATAGAAAAGTGCAGGATAAAAAGACCTCTTCACCCGACGTGGGGCTGTTGATTTCAGCCAGCGGAGGCTGCTCGACCACCAGACAGAGGAAACCAACAGCAGGAAATGTGAAAACATTTTCACCCACAGACACAGTAATTGCCGGATCATGGATAAGACCCTTTGCTTTAGCTTCGCTGAGGAGCTCGCTGACCACGGCGTTGCCAAGTGAGCCGAAATAAGCTGAAAAACGCATCCAGCTCTGGACATACCCCATATATGCAGGATATTCAGATAAGTGATTCCCCTCAGCCTCAAAGCAGGTCAGTGACCATATCTGACCCTTCGAGAATCTCTTACTTACCAACACCCGATGACTGATACATTGTCAATTCCCTTTTCCGAAAGCTCACGAGACCAATACTTGGCGGCTTGCTCAACGTCATGCAAAAGCTGCGAGTAGGTGATATCTTTCCACCCTTGGAGCTCACAATCTGATGAAAAGTGTGATATCTTAAGGGCCGGGGGCAATGGAGTGGCCTGAGTTGTTCTCTGCAGTACTGTGAGATACGTCTTATAGCCAGCCATTTTTGAAGTTCGAATAACAGATGGAGATCCAGTAAACAAGATATAGTATAGTTATATTTAGTATAAGGGTGATATGTAGTTTAGTTAATATTCGAGAAGAATCAGGAAAGGAGGCTCTATGGTATTGTATTTAGGCATTATTATACTGTTTCGCTGCCTGTCATAACTAAGCCTCCGGCTACGATGACGTTGTATTGACATGCAATTGCCGAATGGATTTAACTTTCACAGTTTGGCTGGCCGTTGCGCGAGCACTGTGCGTTTATTCATCTTTATGGGATCATCCATCCACTCGATGAACTTGTGCGAGTCACGACAGAATGTGGTCTTGACCTCTGATGAATAGTATCTGATGTTTCAAGTACCCTTATGGACTAGATAAACCTTTGAACGTGGCGGTTAAACTTACTTTAATTGGGTTTTAACCATTCTCGCGTGTTTAGAAATTCCGAGCTGGTAACCCTACGGTAACATAGCCTCATCCCACCACTCTGAACTCTAGGCTTACAAACACATATATCACGAGTTTTCGGAAGTTTCAGCTGAAAAGTAAATGGCACTTGATACATCTGCATCTCCGGCGTCTCCGCTAAATTGGATTGTTAATGAGTATGCAACCTATTCCAAATGACCGTCACACAATGCTTTTGCCTGCATCGTAAGGCATGATAGCTGGAAGCCACTAACCCGTATAGCTCTCAATAGCGACATCGTCAGTAATTTAAGTGTGCAGTTAGTACAAGGTTGCTTTACACCACATCTGAATCTCTATGATGTATGGAGCAATTAGAAAAGATAACCCCGTCTTGCTTCGGCCAAAAGCCAAACAGCATAATCATAAAGAAGGTCTCGGCGATTCATTGACAATTCTTCTTACGAACCATTCTTGATAACTAGTCCATCTAACAAGAAGCCGAGTTTCACCGGGGTGAGGTTGATACGCTCCTAACCGCGGTTCCTTGTACGTCCCTTCGGAATACAGGTAGATACTATGCCTCTGGTTATGGTAAGGTTATTCTATGGGTAGGAGTATCAGTCCTGAGATTGCCACTCAGCATGTCGCTGTTATGGGAGCTGACATCTACAAGTAGTACTACAGCTGTCCCACACGGCGTCGATGCAAGCCCTAAGTAACAAATTCTTATAGACCATAACACTTATCTATGAAATGGTGTATATGTTATGTCTTATTGTGTTGACAGTGAGGCATAAGAAACAACACAGGGTCAGTTGCTGATCTGTCAATGACAAGCTAAGCTACTATAACATCAATTCTTTATTCGAGTGACATTGTTTATCACAACTATAGCCTGTATCTAAATGACTTATTTTCCCGGTCTGTCAGATCCTCCAAGCCGTGGCTGTGGTTAGGAGAGCCATAAGCCGTATCGCGACGCTTGTTCTCCCGATCAAGTAACCATCGGAGTGCGAGGGCAGCAAGAACACAGACCGTAAAACAGATCATGATGCCTGTAAATGATTCGTCATAACGAGGGGCAAATTTCCTATAACAGTCAGCATTGATGCGGTTATACGATCCGTAATGGTTGTTTACTTACGCGTCAAACATGAGAGGACCGATGATGTTTCCAAGACAGTATCCAATAAAGGTCGAAGCAGCATAGACAGCTTTCTTAGTATGCCCAGCAACATTGGAAGTCCCCAAGCCGATGCACTGAACCCAGGCTGAGGAAAAGAAGTTGACAAGATAGAAGCCGATGATGCGTCCTGCTTTGTTGGAGTCTGGAAGTTTCCATATTAAGGAACAACCGAGAATAACAGGAAGGCATGCTCCGGCGACTATGAACAACCTTGAGTTGGGGACCTTCCTACCAATGTAGCCTGAACCGAGAACACAGATGAAAGCGAGGGCTCCAATAGGTAGGTTAAGCAACAGCGATGTAAAAACGTCAAATCCCATATCCTTAAAGACAATAGTTCCAAAGGTTGTGACAGCACCGGAGCCTGTGCAGGACACAATAGATAGAATCATGATTCCCCAAAGCCGATAGTCAAATAAGGCCTCCCAGAACTGGTAGGACTTGAAATGCTTATCCTCAGTCCCGGCATTGTTTTCTCGCACTCGCTCAAGGAGAAGATGGCGCTCGGCTTCTGTAAAGCCCTTAGCATGCTGGGGGCTATCGGGGAACAGCCACCAAAGGGCAATACCCCAAACCAGAGTAGCGAGTCCGGCAATAAGGTACATCCACTGCCAGGAGTTGAGAACGCCTCCCTTGATATGGCCAAGCCCGTAATTGATCAAGGGTGAGATAAGCAGAGATCCACCGCTGCAGGAGTACCACCAACTAGACCTTGAAACCTGCTCCGAGTGGGTGTACCAGAGGCCTACAACGAGCATGAAGATGGGTGATACGCCTGCCTCGACAAGACCAAGCATAAAGCGATTGATGAGAATTCCGGTATAGGAAGTACATGCCGGCGTACAAAGGATGACAAAAGACCATATAATGCAGATAGCCGTGCAGACAATTCGAATTGGGTATCGTTGGGCGAGAAATGAGGCAGGATAAGTACCGGCGATGTATCCGAAGTAGAAGATAAGAGAAACCCAAGAGTACCGGATGCCAGTAGTGAGTTTCAGGTCCTCTCGTAAGCCGAAGATGGCAGCCTGACTGAGGATGGCTTTGTCGTAGTATTGTAGCGCGTAGGTGAAGCAGAGCTTTTGGAGTTAATTTTAGATTAGACAATCAGGTTTAGATGACTTACGACAGGCATCAGTTTTCGGTCAATCTTTCGAAGCAACTTTCTCTTGGTCTCTTCATCAAGCTCGACGCTGGCTCCATTTGCTGAACTTGAAACGGTTTCGAGATTGATGGCAGAAACTTTGCTGTGAATGCTGGCCTTGGAGCTTGCTTCGTTTTCTTGACGTGTCATTGTTGTGATCGAAGGTGGCATGGATAATAGATAATATCAGAAGGTGAAACAGAGTATGGAAGCAACAAGGTCGATGAAAGAAAGACCTCGTTGTCTAGAGTAAGATGAGCAGAGTAGACCGATGTTGTGTGTTTATATAATTGATGGCAAATGCCTCGACTGCACCAACCCCAGATTATTTACCCCAGATCCGATTACTTCGAGTGAACATGGGCTTGCAGTGCACTATCCCACACTGCACTACAGAGCAGGTCAAATCACACCAATCACGCAGTTTAATGTCACAGCGCGTATCCGGTGACTCCATAAATATCCGAGCCGGTCGGATATCGAACTCGCTAGTCTACTCTGGGAACATCCGAATCCGCGATTTGCCTCGGCCACGGTTTCCCCAATGCACTCATCCCCGATTTTAAGCATTGAAGTGAAACTTCATCCGGCTATTGCAATCAGAAGCACGTGAGAAACAGAGCTTTCTACTTATCCTATTGAGATCACCCTGCTATCAAACTTTTGAAGCGGCAATACACCATCCTTTTTATATTGCATTCACATACAAATAAGTTCCAAGATGGTACTCGCATCACCAGCTTTGTCGAGCTCATCCCGGCCGTCATTATTATCTCTGTCAAAGCGATGTGTTGCTGGGCGTCAGCCTCTTTCGTTCGGCAGATATGTTTCTTCCAACGCGCGGTCCAGTCAGCAGAGACATTATCCTCTAAGGTACTTTCTGCTGGGACTAGGAGCCGCAGTGAGCGGCATAGCTCTCGCACGGTCTCTAGACATTGATCTACTCCGAGTGTCAACACAGGGCACCCCTCCTCGATGGCGAGAAAGCAACATTTCACCCATTCCAGTGAAAATGGCATATGCGGATAGAGCAACTATGCTTAAGGTAAGCTATCTTGGAGATTTCGAATGTTAGTAATCCATTTTGCTGACCGTTTAGGCTGTCGATGAGATACGCCAATTACTCGGTGAAGATATCGTGAGCGTAGACTCGGATGATCTCGATGAGCATGGCTACTCAGAGTGGTCTACGTCAAATACTAACGTACGACCAGTGGCAATTGCCCGACCAAAGACGACAGAAGAGGTCTCGAGCATTGCGCGTATTTGCACCAAGTATAAGGTACCCATGACTCCATACGGTGCTGGATCCAGCGTTGAAGGCAATTTTAGTTCACCGTATTCTGGAGTATGTCTTGATCTATGTGGCATGGATAAAATCGTGGCATTTCACCCCGAAGATATGGATATCGTGGTCCAGGCTGGGGTCAATTGGACGAATATGAACGAAGAGATCAAGGATACCGGGCTCTTCTTGCCGCTTGATCCGAGCCCTACTGCGTTGATTGGAGGCATGATAGCTACGAACTGCAGTGGTACCAATGCCATGAGATATGGAACCATGAAGGATTATGTTATTAGTCTCACAGTGGTGCTCTCAGATGGATCTGTTATCAAAACCCGTCATCGACCTCGGAAAACATCAGCCGGATATAACCTCACAGGCCTTTTTACTGGGTCTGAGGGGACGTTGGGTATAATCACTGAAGCGACGTTAAAGCTGGCCATAATTCCGGAGAACTTCTCTGTTGCAACAGCCACTTTCTCAACCGTCAAGGAGGCGGCAGATGCGGCCTTCAAAATGATGCGACGGGGAATACCCCTCGCCGCCCTGGAGATGATGGATGATGTTCAGATGAGGGTCATTAACCAGAGCGGCGGGGCAGGTGGAAGAGTATGGGATGAACATCCTACACTTTTCCTGAAGTAAGTTGCAAGCGGCTGCTATTGGTTCGAGAATACGTCCGAATACTTACCAAAGTGCAGATTTTCAGGCTCTCAGAATGCAGTTCAAGACAGCATCAGGCTGGCCAAAGAGATCGCCAAGTCCAACAGCTGCGGTTCTTTCGAATTTGCCAAGACGGAGGATGAGATTCAATCCCTTTGGTCTGCCAGAAAACAAGCTTTGTGGGCGAGCCTCGCCGTTCGACCTGAGGGTACCCAGATCTGGTCTACAGATGTTGCTGTACCTCTGTCTCGAATGGCCGAACTAATCGGTGAGCAGCATGAACCCCTCCAACATTGGCTTGTGCTAACAAGATATCGACAGAAATATCGAAGCAACAGGCCAGTCAACTAGGGCTTTTTAACAGTGTTATGGGGCATGTTGGTGACGGCAACTTTCATCAAATTGTCATGTACAATCCAGATAATAAAACGGAACGCCAAGCTGTGTCGGATTGCGTGGATGGAATGATGGTGAGGGCACTAGAAATGGAGGGTACAGTATCAGGCGAGCATGGGATCGGACTCGGAAAGAAGGTAACTAAGTCATCGCCTCGAACTGCCTCGCTCCAGCTAACAGACTTAAGCATTGCTTACAAAAAGAGCTCGGCCCAGCCACGATAGGTATCATGAAAGCTATCAAAGATACCTTGGATCCTCAGTAAGTACACAACAAAGAGAGTCATATGATCAGCCGTGAGTATTTGCTAAGCCCGTCGTTTAGTTGGCTATTAAATCCGGGCAAGGTGTTTGACTCGTGAAAAGAGAATGTTGACAATCCCTGAACTCTTCGTCTACTCGACTTTCTCATGGCTGGCTGCTGCAAGAATGGGGATATGCATCTTGGTTGGCGGAGACGGAATATAAGTATCTAGAGACTATATATATGCACTTATGGAGAGACTTTTATTTAATTCTTAATTGACCGAATTCTCCCAAGGCCTGACTCTCTTGTACTGCAGAAGTGTATGCTTATGATGATGGAGATAGGAAGGCAAGTATACTCCAGTGTTCCATCATACGTAAGTTGCGTGCCTTTTCAGGCTAGTCCGGGGCGAGCGGCAGGGAACATCACAAGTGCAGTGCGGGGTTGGAGCTGGTCAAACCGATTTGGGGCAAGCTTCCCCGGGATATTTAGAAAAGCCGGAACAGAGAATTGTATCCGATCATTGAGGATGCTCCCCTGTCTACCACTAGCCAAACTCCGAAACATTCGTTCAACTGTCCCAAACGGCAGTCAGTCGCGCACTATTTACGGTGTGGAAAGCTGTAGTAACAATGCTCGGATAATCCAAAGATGACGGATCACACCGGTAACGACGGCTGGCAAGGCCTTCAGCTTGGCTTCGTCCCCATCAACCAAGCAGACTCGCCTCCTGGATCTAAGCGACGCCGGGCGTACTTATCTTGCGAACGTTGCCGTAAGCGCAAGACTCGCTGCGAGCCAGCACCAGATCATAAGCAGCCGTGTAAGCGATGCTCAGCAGACAATCAACTTTGTGAATTCAGAGCGTCGCGACGCACCAAACGAAGGTTGTCGCTTCCAGCTGAAACCACTGAGCCAGTCTCGCGTGACAATGACACGGGCACCGATTTCGGCATCCCTTCTTTGACACCACTTGCGTCTCGAGATGTTCCAGTTGGTCCCATTGAGAGACAGTATGTAGATGACACACCCGTCACCGACAATTCCCAAGATCCAAGATCGCCAACCGCACTCGACGCAAGAACACGGATTATTTCTACTCATATAAGCAATGCATCAGATGCACTTGATCTTCTCACATTCGCTGCAAGCGGTACCCACGCCTACAACAACCCTTCTGCTACGCCTAGCCACGAAAGCCAAGTCCCATCTATCACTTCCCCGACTGTTATCTCAGATGTGGCCCTAGGTCGGGACAGAGTATGGAAAGGCTTCTCCCTCATCAGAAAAGGGATAGTATCCCAACAAGAAGTGATGATCTACCTAGGCTTCTTCTTCGACTATTTATGGCCTCTAAAGCCAGTTGTACCCTCTTATTACCGCGATCGGGCCACCTATGGCCAGCTTGTTGCTGAGGAGCCTCTTTTGGTGGTCTGTCTCGTCACACTCTCCTCCAGATACTTCCCACTGCCTGGAGACCATGGCGAGATTAGGTCTGAGCGTATACACTGGCAAGCGTGGAGGATCCTACAGCGATCCCTGCAGTCCGTTATGTGGGGATCCACGACGACGCGTTCGCTTGGAGCGATAGCGTCGATGCTGCTTCTGATTGACTGGCATGTAAAGGCGATTAATAACCCCTCCGACTTCACAGAAGGAGAGGACGAAGTTAATGATGATTCCGATAGCCATAGTTTCAAGCTTTCGTCTAACAATACAGACTTACTTACTGGATCGCGACGATATGGGATGGTATCGCTCATGGAAAGGCTGAATATTGTATCACCGGCATATCGAAGTAACAAGATGTCATGGTAAGCATACTATACGCCTGATTAGCTTATCCATCTCGATGTATTGTACTCACTCATGAATTTAAAATAGGAGTCTTCTTTCCAACGCTATTGCTTTAGCACACGAAGGCTGCTGTTTTCACAGCGAATCCTCCAGCTCCAGATTTGTCCCCTCCAATCGAGATTCTGTCAGAAAAGAGTGGAATGGGCTTCTCTGCGTGTTCATATACCTTGCAGATGAAAGCCTAGCGACTCGACTGGGTCTTGAGCCCTTGTTGCCTGAAAAGTCAAGACAAATAGTCAAAGACCGATTCGCAACGACATTCACCGAATTTTTACCAGACAGTCATCTATGGGAAGGCTATTATGAACTCTCGATAGAGACTCGAAAGGGAAGAGATTTCTTGCTGTCATTGAAATCCAGAGACGGGTCTCTTTCCAACTTGGATCTTGTGCCTCAATTGGAACGCTTGCGGAGGGCTCTGCATCGCTGGAGACGGCAGTACTATCATCAAGAAGGTGGGTTCAAGAGACGAGATAGCGCATCCCAGCTTACAATTCCCAGATGTCAACTCATTACTGAACGCATGTCTTCTTATTGAATTCTACTATATAAGCTTGTTCTGCTTTGCCCCGGCAGCTCAAGCTATCCAAACCGGTTCCACCTCTTTGCCGCAAGAAACACTTCAAGCCTTGTCTGAGTTTGAAGATGAATCAACACTAGCCAGCCACGCACTTTTATCCATAGTTGTGGGTTTTCTGAGGCCTTCAGGGCTCATCAAATATCTTCCAGTTCGATGTTGGCTATTCATTGTTGCTGCAAGCCTCCATCTCCTCAAGGTATTTCATATACTCAACCCCAAGATATTCCTGTAAACAGCTAATAAGCATGAAATACTAGGCAACTCTAACAAGGACCAAAGACGTAGGTCGGGCACACCCAAACATCCATCTTCTATACCGCGTTATCAATGCAGTCCACAATGGCTCCCCAGATGACTCGCATATGGCAATCCGATATGCCAAGTTTCTAGGCATCATGGTACAAATAGCTGTCCCTGCTGCGTCGAGCAGCTCCAATGTAGCACCAAGAACGGGACCCGGGGAGGATAGTAATGGTACTGAACACCAGGTGAGGGACGGAATCGAGGAAGTTGCCTATCCTTATACGTTTAATGATGTGGCAGTTGAGGGTATAAGTGATTGGAATGCTCTTCTTGACTTGGACTTGGCTCCAGATCTTTTTCTGTGGTGGGAGTCTATGCATAGCTGATGTGGTTCTCCTTGAGTTCCTTGTTCTTATGTAAGATTATGGTGAACTCATGCTCGATCGATCGTCATCGCAACAATATCTCAGATACTGTATTTAAAGAAACATATCAGGTAAGGATCTCTGAGTAGAAATAGGCTCACTAAAGATGCTAATAAGAGCATATTCATCATCTTATCAATTTTGTGATACTAAGGCTTTGTAGTACTAAGATTACCTGTGCCTATAATATCACCATGCTCCTCCTTACCGCTCTGTGCCCGGTCAATGCGGAACTGGCTTGTCTGGAACAAGCGAGGCAGTTTCGTCTCCTCAAACTGAGTCCCTTGCGCTACCATCCGAGCAAGCTCTTTGGCTGCCAACCAGATGACGGGCATGCCGTGTCCATTGAACCCAGCTACGATAAACTGCCCATCCTTGCTGGGAACTTTACCGATGTGTGGATTGGAGTCATATGAGTAACCCATGACGCCAGTCCAAATGTTGCTCACTTTGGCACCAGTCTCCTCCCAGCCACGGTAGGTTTTCTGCATGTAGTCCTCGTAGTAGTCCCTTGCAGAGTCGATAAGCACGCTGTCATCCACATTGTCATACCACTGTTCCTTGAATGGGCGGAAAAGAGATGAAGCACCGCCGACAATTATGCTGCCATCATGTCGAGGGATGAAGTATGAGAGTGTGTTATCCTTGGTGCGGTTTATGTATGAGTTGGTCAATAAAGGCGCTGTAGTCCCCTCTGGGACAGTGATACGACAGCAAATACCCTTGCAGGGGATGATGTTCTTGCTGTACTCGGGAAGAAGAGCCGAGACATAGGCGTTGTTGGCGTAGATCACCTTTCCTGCTCGCATCTTGCCACGCGGCGTTTCGACGATGAACGAACCGTCACCCGAGGGGCCTGGCGTCACGGAAGTGACGGGCGTATGTGCCTGGACGTTGACGCCTGCGGCGATGAGTTTTCTTGTGACGTGCATCAAGAATTTAAAGGGCCACATGGTTCCGGCTGTAAAGCTTGCGCATGCGACAGCGCCTTTAACACCACAGATCTATTATATAGATGTCTGAGTCAGTACATAACTCAAATAAAATCCTCAAAACAACCTGGGCTGGTATTCGGATCACTTACGCCTTCGACTTTGTTGCCTGTATAAAACACAACATCATCCATGTACTCAAAATTGTGAGACACCATTGATTGGTATACGGCTTCTGCTTTCTTGGCTGATTCCTCGTTGCACCAAACATCAATGGATCGGGTAAGAGTGAAGTCGCAATCGATCTTCTCTTCATCAATAATATTCTTGATGGCGCGCAGATTCGCAATCTCAAACTCGGCAATCTCAGCACCAGCGCGCTCACCAGCTCGATCTATATAGGTAGGAATATGACCGTAGAGATCTGGCCTACAGTGCCCACCGTTGCGACCAGTAGCTCCAGAGCAGATGCCCCGGGCCTCAAGGATACAGATAGACGTGGCACCAGCATCTCGAACGAGGTGGTGCGCTGTGCTGAGGCCTGCGAATCCAGCGCCGATGATGACGATGTCGCTGTAATCAAGGAGCTGCTTTGAAGAGCGGTGGTCACGTAGCTCATTCAAATCCTGTGGCAGGTCTTGTTGCCAGAAGCAAGGCGCTGGGTTCGGGCCGGGCATGCACTTGGGCGTACCGGCGGTGCGAGATATGTTGCCGTTTGAGATGGCCATGATTGCGCTATGATGTGATGAGAGTTTGCTTACAGGATCAAGTTCAGTATCTCAGGTATGTTATGTATGGAGGCAATCTGGCATACACTGATTTAGTTTAGTTGAACGTTATTTGGAGGTCCGGTCTATCGAACTCGCTCGGATTTGTCAGATTGGTTTGTATGCAGTCAGATAGACCGGCGTCGGGGTCCACCGGGCCGGCGTTACCCAATGTGGACAAATCGCTCCGGCTCCGGTGGAAAATGCCGCTAACGCTATATCGCTCACCACGGTGGGAGTGCCATAGCATCGAGAATCACAGGGTCCCTCAGCTTTCAGAGTGTCAGACAGCCAATCTGGTCTCATGATCTCATCGCGCTCTTCATATCTCCATAGCCGGTCGACCCCGGTCTGATCTGCAGCTATCGACCTAGCCAGAACTTCCCCAGATTTGCCTAGGGTTCTGGACGACTGGGTCTACCTACTGATAAGCCGTGGCCAATTGTGGCAGATATAAAAACGTTTCATAATACGGGGTAACAAATAGTCGGGATCATCCACTCATCTCGTTTACCAAAGAGACCATCTTGAGTTGACTCGATCACCTTTACTCTGCCTTAGTTGCTCGTGTAGCAGTCTCCAATTCAACCCCCTTTCCCATCTTGGCAAAAGCCAATGTCAACTCGCGACACTTCGCCCCAGCTTCTCCAAGTCGGAGCTATGCCTTCGGAAAAGAAACTCGATAGTCCTGTAACTGATATGCGGAGGGACAGCGATGTCGAGAATATGGCTGGAACAGTCGTGGAGTCTCACGAGCTGAGACAGGGCCTACATCAACGACATATCCAGATGATTGCCCTGGCAGGCACAATTGGCACTGGCTTGTTCCTGAGCTCTGGTCGAGCCATTGCCTATGCTGGCCCGCTCGGTGCGTTCCTGGCATATCTTATAATTGGCTTGGCTGTCTCGAGTGTTGTCTGTGGCGTTGGCGAGATGGGTGCTCTGGCACCTCTCAGTGGTGGTGTAATTCGCTACGCCGAGCTCTTCTGCGACCCTGCTCTTGCATTTGCCAACGGATGGAATCAAGTCTACTCATACATGGTTTCCATCCCCGCCGAGGTCGTCGCAGCGGCCGTCATCATCGAATACTGGGTCACCATCAACAGCGCCATCTGGATCACCGTGCTTGGCATCCCCATGATTGTCAGTTCGCTGCTGGCTGTGCGCATTTACGGCGAGCTCGAGTTCGGCTTCTCCATAATCAAGATCATGCTCGTTGTTGGCGTCAACATTATGGCTCTGGTCATCACCTGCGGTGGCGGTCCAAACGGCGAGGCCATTGGCTTCGAGTACTGGAAAAGTCCCTACGGACCCATGGTTCAGTACCTCGGCATTGCTGGGTCTCTTGGTCGGTTCTTAGGCTTCTGGAAGACACTGAACAATGCTCTTTACGCATACTCCGGCATCGAGAACATCACACTGGCTGCGGCTGAGACGAGGGACCCTCGTCGGTCTATACCCATGGCTGCAAAACGTATCTTCATCCGTATCGGCCTCTTCTACGTCGTGACCATCTTCATGATTGGCCTGGTCGTCCCGTCCACCGACAAAAAGCTAGTACCATGGACAGGAGACGCTTCCATGTCACCATTTGTCATTGCTGCCCAAAACGCAGGCATCAAGGCTGTGCCGTCAATCGTCAACGCTGTTGTGCTCACTTCGGCATGGTCAGCGGGCAACTCCAACATGCTCGGCGGTTCCAGAATCCTGTACGGAATGGCAGCTCAAGGCCAAGCCCCGTCCATTTTCCTGCGCATCAACAGATTCGGTATCCCCTATATCGCTGTCTCCCTGTATGGCCTATTCATGGCCCTGGGATACATGACCCTGTCCGACTCGGCTAGCACGGTCTTCACCTGGCTGCAGGATCTTGTCTCCATCTCAACCCTGGTCAACTGGATTACCATCTGTATAGTCTATGTCCGCTTCGTCCACGCCTGCAACAAGCAAGGGATCGATCGTCAAAAGGAACTCCCTTGGGCCGCTCCTTTCCAGCCCTATACGACTTACGCCTCTCTTGTCTTATTTGTGCTTCTTTTCTTCACTGGCGGCTTCACGACCTTCATTCATGGCCAATGGGAGATTGAGTCTTTCATTTCAAACTACTTCAATTTACCCTTCACTCTGATCATGTATTTCGGTTATAAGCTCTGGTTCAAGACCAAGATCATTCCATTGGAAGACGTTCAACTTCGTCATTTGATCGATCGTTACGAGGGTGAGCCGAGGGTAGAATTGAAGCCGAGGCGAGGGCTGGCAAAACTGAACTTTCTGTGGTCTTGAACGTTTGGGAATAGTGGGAGTAGTTTTATGGGCTTCATGCTGTATTGGTTCAAGACATGGGGAGGTTTGGTGTGCTCGAAAGTGGTGATCGCTTTGGCTTAGTGTAGCTATTGTTTATTTATTATTCTTATGACACGTCAATGACCTACCCTGTACCTTGTAAGCCGCAATTTATGATACCCTGTATGAGATTTTGAGTGTCAGAGTGGTACGCATGAGATGTATGAATTGTGTTCTTTTAACAATAGTAAGCATATGGCCAAGTATAACATAGCAGAAGTCCATCGGTGTGACAAACAATAACGAAGAATGGTCAATCTGTCACTCAAACATTTTGTGGGGAAGTGGGACATGTGGGAAAGCCGAGTGTGCTGCAGATTCTCGCTCTATCGATAAGTTCTGGGATAACCAGGCCGGAACATCGGGAGCCCCCTCTTGTCCCGTTGACATCCAGATACCGCTAAACTCCTTTGTTAGCCGCTAGCATATCTCCGATTCGGAGCCACGAAAGTGAAGAACCAAATGTGGAACCCCCGATAATGATGGCTGATAGCCACTGAGCGACTAGCTGAGATAGCCAATCATATCTGACCGGACCGGTCCTACTATATCAGGCTAGATCAAGATAAATTGGCGATAACTGCTGGTGCGGTGGAGTACAGAGTACCAGTATCACAGTCATTATTGGATAAAAGAGGCCAATTCACGTTGTTGTTAATGCTGCAACTCACCTCCTCTTGAGATGACTCATAATCGTCTACTACGTAACCTCAGGTCATCGCGCCCTTTATATCTGCATCTTATCTTGTTTCGCCAAAGTTTCTGTCCCCTCTTTTCCCGCTCTCCTCTACTCTCCAGCATCACATCCAAGGTTGACATCAAGCCCCCATCATGGCCAATCAGAAGCATGTCGTCTTCGACGTCGTCGGCACCTGTGTCTCATTTGATGCCTTCTACAAAGGCATCGATCGCGTCATTGGCGAGAAGCTAGCCTCCAAGCACATCACAGCCAATGCCTTCGGCTACACTTGGATGACAGCAGCCGAGCTGGAGTTCACCTTCCTCTCCGTCTCTGAGCGCCACCGTCCCTACAAAGAAGTTCTGCGCACCTTGTTCTACCGCACGCTCTTCATGGTTGGCGTTGCGGAGCCAAGAAAACTCGTCACGGACGAAGAAAGGGACGCCTGTGTCCTGGCTTATTCGGACCTCGAGTTGCGACCCGGAGCCGCAGAGTGCTTTCAAATATTGAGAGACGCAGGCTTCACAGTGTGGTGTTTGACAACGGGCGATGTCAAGCGTGTGGGTGGATACTTTGAGCGCGCTGGCGTTGAGATGCCGCTCGAGAATCTCATCAGCTGCGACGGACAGGGCGTGGCCAAACCAGCGTTGGCTGCGTACAGGCCAACTCTAGCTCAATTCGCACCCGATGATATCAAGTGGTTCGCTGCTGCTCACATGTGGGACGTATCAGCTGCAGTCAAGGTTGGCTTCCGAGGTGCTTACTGCACTATATACGAACAGGATCCTTGCGCTGAGATCTTTGATACCAAGATGGAGGTTATAGCTGATACACTACCAGACATGGCAAAGGGGATTGTAAAGGGATCGCTTTAGTTCTTGACCGTTTCAAACAAGCTCGATTAATCTCGTTTTAATTTAATTCGCTTGCACTGCCTAGCTTCCTCCATGAGGTCCTGTAATGAACCGCCCCAGTATTTCCGTCTCTGATTGAGTAAGCCATCCATCAGTCGGAGAGAGATTTTCGGTACCAAAGACGGGCAGTTGGAGTAGAGGATCAGCCATAGGGTCATAAGCGCTGAAAAAGTCCATGCTGGACAGGGCCTGGAAGTCAACGGGCCAGCCAGACACGGAGTCTATCTCCGCTTGACCACCTGAGGCATTCGAAGCCGCTGGTGTAGTGGCATCGAGCCCATTCTTGCCTGCCAAGGTGGCTCCCCAGCTGCGGAATGCTTCGTATGCCGAATCAGCGTACACTTGGTCTTGGCTGCTGCCCACGTCGCTCGGTCGTGTTCCAGCGTGCAGACGCGCGAGAGCACGTTCAAGGGACTCGATCAAGGCAATTTCAGAGCGCGCCGACTCTCCCACAGCAGACATTTCCCGTATCATATCCAATCCCTCACATAACGTCTTGCGGAACTGGTCAGAGAGATTGCGGATCGAGTAGGCAATCAGCACCAGCAGCGATGCTCGACACGCACTGTATTCGGAATACGAGGCCCGAGCGAGACCCATCCCGCTCGACCGCAGCTGCCGACAAATATCGAGGGCTTCCGTTGCCGCTTTGATGCAGTCGCTTATCAGCTCCTCTCGGCTAGTCACGAGCTTCGAGGCACTTCTTTCGTTGGTGCCGGGACTGCTTTCGGGGACGGACGGGCTTGTCGCAATATCTTTGGTATCTTTCTTCAATAGAAATGGTCTCCCGACAAACATGCGCACTAGGCAGTAATCGAGTCTTAAGTGCATCGCCGAACGTGATTGTGTCATTGTTGGTTGCTCATTCGCGTTGATTGTATCTGGAGGGAGAGATTGCCACCATGTAGTCAAGCCGTCCTTTTTGGCCACAAGTCGGGATACAATCGTAACTATCTCTCGCTTTCGACAATTGCGCAAGATGTTGCTATATGAGAGTTAACTCAGCGTTCTGGATTTTACCTCGTGCGTCACGTTTTTGGGTCTCAGCTTACATTTCGTGATACATGTCTTCGAGGAAGTGTACCAGCTGTACAGAAACTCTAGTGTAAGAAGCTCGTTTGTGCCAATCAACTGATTGAAAACCGTCCTGATGTGTGGGTAGACTGGCATCGATATTTGACCGAGACACCGAGATAGGCCGGCCGTGGAAAATAGATATCTTTCTACTCTCCAGTCAGCATTCGCAGTCTTAAGGGACAGGAAGCTATGTCTTACCTTTCCAACACGTAGGTCGTCCACCAAACGCGATTTCGAGTCTCGATGACGCTTGCGTTAAAGGCGCTGTTACTGCATTTCCGATGCATGCCATTCTGTATCCCCAGCCTGGTAGCCAGGTTGATGTATACAAATCCCAAGCCAGAAGCGTCAATCGGCAGGGAATAGTATCCAAACAATAGGCATGCCTGCACACTTTCGAGGGACGAGATCTCAATGATTTCTGGGAGTAGCCGAATTGCTTGTTGATAAAACATGGCACCTATCTCTTCCTCCAAGAGGCCTGACTTTGAGGTGCTATCAGAACTGTCGGTGTGCTCAAGATGAGCGTATTGTGTTCCAATGGCAAGGACTGTTAGGAGGATACTGACTGTCACTTCACTACCAGCTTGGGACAGATCTTGAGGGCTCTTGTAGAGCTGGTCTAATTTCTCGAAAACCCAGTTTTCTTCAATAAAGAAGAGATAGCTCTCTGCGAACTTGAAAAAGACTGTCACCAGGAAGTTTGATATGTTGGTAGGGGGGAACGATGATGTGGCTTCCGACAAGTGATTACGCCCAGGACGCAGATGGTGCGCACGTGGAAAAGCATCCGGGTCATCATTCTGTCTGTTGCTCTCCTGCTTATTGTTAGTTAATGAGGTATGAGTGGGAAGCATTGCCTGTTGGTAGCATAACATACTCGTCGGCTCTCCGGCTCCTGTATCTGGCTTTCGATGAGATTTTTGATACGCATGGAGAAGTTCCAGTACGAGAATTCCCCTGAGAAATCTGTCATAGATTAATACCCGTGCTCAGTGCAAGTGAAGTATAAGGCCAACAAACGCGCTGTCGTATCTCCAACTGGTTGCATCGTACACGCCTCATCATTGATCTCCAATTCTTCCAAATTATCTCCCAGCCCTTCCATGTCCCTCTGACCATCTGAGGCTGGATTGACACCCTGGTGCTCGGCTTCGAGTCTGTCTGCGATATTGGACAGGTTTTCGGTGTCAAGCGAGACTCCCGGCATGGTACGCCGTAAGATCCGCTCCATGTGTTTTGATCGTTCAATCAGCTGGCTAGTATCCGGTCTCCGACGGCTTTCCCTTCGAGGTGTGAGACTTGCTCTCGACAGTCGTTGGAGCTCCCACCTTGGAACGTACGCGCGAAACTCACGTGGTTTCGGGGATCGGATCCGTGTATTTACATTGTCGTTGAAGATGAGAACACCTGCGACATGGGAAGCCGCTTTCACACTTCTCTTTCAATCGACGGCATTCATCGCAACTATCGCGTCCGGTATTAGAAAAATTGGGTATATCCCTTCCTGGATTGTCTTGGGATCTTACGCTCGGGAGACGCGCCTTCGCTGCTCCATGATCATTGGGTCTGTAACTGAAGTCACGTATTGGATCAAGTAGGGGACTCAGTATGAGATAAGGGGTCTTGGACAAGTATGAATGCATGCTCCCCCAATGTTGGTCGACTACGGGCTAATTATCGACGTGATTTGCATGCACCCCGCTTTTCCAGAAGCTATCCCTGAATAGTTAGTCACTGTACAGTGGCTTATCTTGAGCAAGATAAGCTTGAAGTTGTGAGTAAGGTAATTGATAGTAAGAGCTTATGACACCTCAGCGATATATATCAAGCTGGCGCAACCTAATTTCCAATGGCCTACCTGGCCGAGATGATGGTAGCCATCCATTTCAAACTCTGTCCTTGAGAGAATCGCACTTGGAGTCGCCCATGGCTGGGAAGACATTTAACGCTATATCTGGCTTCTAAAAGGCAAAGAGTAAGTAGTTTCAAAGTACAAACACATCTCTAGATACTTACCTGAAGTTACTTAGAGATTTTTACTGTATTGGCTTGACTTATTCTGTTAATAAGATACCAGAGGGAAGCTTTCACTGTCAATCAGTCAATCAACCGGGTTCCACTTGCTATAGTGGGCCTTGAACTCTAAATACTACCTACCCCTCGCAAACTGTGTCTTGGCGGCAGGTTTCCTTTGTGGGGTCGGCTCAGCAGACCATTCTAAATACCCTTGATCTGCCAAATACAGGTTCTCGTATGTGGGATAAGGAGGGGAGATTTCACTTGCTTGCTCTCCCATAAGTATCTTTTATTGTATCCTAAGACTAACTGCCACATCATCTGCTTCCAATTGAAACATCGGATCTACAGTTGCGAAAACATTAACTTCTGCTAGCTATTAACGAAATCATGTCCTCCGCTAACGCAAACCCTCATCCCGTTATAATCGTTGGGGCTGGTCCGGTTGGTTTAATCACGGCAGTAAACTTGGCAAAACTCAATGTGCCAGTGCTGATTCTAGAGAGAAACCACGAAGTCGACCAGTCTCCTCGCGCAGCTGTTTACCAGCCTTGTGCACAGGCAGAGCTGCTCGAATCCGGCACACTTGACGATGTCCGAAAGGAATCTGTTCTCAATGATGTCATGACTTTCTGGAAGAACAAGCAAAGGGTAGCTTCTATCACGAAGACTCAAGATGCCGATATATTCCCTGCCGGGCTCAATTGCCCGCAACCCAAGCTTGCCAAAATCTTGGTTGACCATCTCCTCAATAAATACAATGCCGAGATCAAGTTCTGCCAGAAGGTCATTCAAATAAACTCCGATTTTGGACAAGATACAGTCGAAGTCGTGGCCTTGGACACTACTACAAACCAAGAGATCAGATATGCGTGCAACTGGCTGGTAGGAGCCGACGGCGCTGGGTCAGCCGTCCGCAGACTCTCCGACATCACATTTGACGGCTTCTCTTGGCCTAAGGAAGACTTCGTCGCGACCAACGTACGCTTTGATTTCATGAAGCATGGATTCTCGACCGCCAACTTTATCATGGACCCTGTGCACTGGTCCGTCGTATGCATTCTAGACGACGCTGGCCTTTGGCGTTGTGCCTTTGGTGTTAAGGCGGGAATGACAAACGATGAGATTCGGGCCGAGATTGAAGAGCACTACAAGCACATTTTCCCAGTCTGGCCTGTCGAATACGAGCTAGTGGAACTAAATAAGTATAAGCCTCATCAGAGATGTGCTTCGACTTTCAAGAAAGGGAGAGTTTTGCTGGCGGGAGATGCAGCTCATGTGAGTACTAATGCTCGGACCTTTGTAACCACATTCGAAGAGATCGTCTAGCTGATAGCCATCAGAGCAACAACCCAATTGGAGGGCTGGGCTTGACTACAGGCCTCTTGGACGCGGGACCCCTCGGCCGCGCTCTTGGTGCCGTGATTCACGGTCGAGCACCAGAGGACCTTCTTGACTACTGGGCCAACGCGCGTCGGGAAAAATGGCTCACATTCACGAATGCATTCTCCATCGAGAATAAGAGAATGATCCAGATGGGAGGATACAGTGAAGACCCTCTTGGTATATGGGCCGATGACCAAGTCGCCAAAGAACACAGTATGGAGAAGTGGGTAAGGACTGCAACGCCTGAAAAGAGACAGGAAGACGCTGAGTTCCATAAGTCTCTTGCGGAACTTCATAACCAGGATATGGTCCATGTGAAGCAATGGAGCATTACTCTCGATCCTCGGTGGATGGAGGAGTACGAGGATCCAGAGGTTGTAGGATACAGAATTTCACTTCGGCCAGATAGAACTTGAGTATAAGTATGCTGGTCTATCTATATACAAACCAAGACATACATAACTCGGTATTACTAGAAATACATTATAAGCTATTCCTTAGCGCTTAGCTATTGAACATTCCTTCCGAAAGGTAGAGATGCCTATAGAGAGATAACTACAGTAACTAGAAGGAATGGGCTTCAATCAAATTATATAAACTATTTATACCAACAACTGCAGTCGAATGTATCGCTTAGTTGTCAGGAGTGAAGACTAGTTTACATAGAGGACAGGTAACTCCAAAAAAAGCTATTGTCTTGTTTCTGCCGCAAGGTCCGCCCAGTAAGCACACTTCTCAAGTAGCGAGCTGCTTATTTGTTCCATCCTAGTATTGTTCGTCTCAATGTTAAGAAAGCTACCACCGACAGACTTGTTCCAAGCCGGCGTTCCACTTGCCCTAAAGATATTGGGATTGCCAGAAGATCGCGCGAAACTAGTCCAAAAAGCCTGCACGACAGGTACTATCGCAGCATTAGATTGACTGGGTTCGTAACTAATGGCGCCCGGCAAAGCAGCGTAGTTGACGGCGAATGAAGGCCCCCAGACAGCCTGCGTGTCCCAAGTATGTGGCACAATGTAGCCAGTCGCGACCTCGACCGGATCTAGGATACGATCGAGATACAAGTACGCTGGAACACCAGCACGATGGAGACCGGCGGCAAACTGGAAAGCCGGACAAAGGAAGGAGGAATCTCCGAACATCTCTGCTGCTCTGTAGTATAGTGGAGCCTGCATGACGTTGACGTTGGGAAACGTCGCTGGTATGTCTGAGTAAAGGTGGTTCAGCCTACTCAGGGCCTCTTTTGTCAGACTAGGGATTTGCGCCGTTAGGAATTGGTTCACATCGTCAGTAGTGTTGGCTTGCGGTGCAAAGACCGTTCCCTCCGTATTCGACGATCCCAGGATTATTGGTTTGTCTTTAGCAAAGCGTCCTTGTTGAAGCAGACTGGAAGGCCGATCTGGGAGAAACCTGCCGTCGATGGTCGGGCCATATCCAAAAAGAGCAGGCTCATGTTGCCCAGGAAATGGGATAGCCGTGTTCTTGGCTTGAAACTGTTCAGTAGGCAACTGGCGCAGACATTCCAAGTCGCTACAGTTCGTGCCCTTCCAG